>NC_091963.1:36704748-37004748 GCF_031021105.1 Erythrolamprus reginae | reverse complement strand
ATCTTGCCACGGGGGAACCACCAGTAGAAATTTTAGATGACCACAGCAGCTACCAGTGTTTTGCCCAGGCCTATCAGCAGGTAGCGCAGCGTGTTGGCAAGGAGCACTTCCCACAACGCATGGACCTGGTAGGTGTCGGCCACTCAGCAATGAGCCAGGAAGGCTGAGGATCAGCAGCGTCAGCACCTCTTCAACAGTATCACCGCTGGGGCCCCTGCCCATTGCAGCCCCCTAGTGTGAAAGCTGCGCTGCTTGCCAGCTGATCCCTTAAGCCATGTGATCGCACAGCAAGCAGCTCCAACGAAATCTCCAGCCGGCATTCAAGCCATTGGCTGGTGTGTCAAAAAAATATGGACTTTTAAAAAACCCTGTGGGACGCAGGACAAATTGGTAAAAAGTGGGACTGTCCTGTGAAAAGCGGGATGTCTGGTCACCTTAAAGGAGTGGCAACTAATATTGTTGTAACATATTAATCAGTATTCAACCAAGAAAAGACAATATGGAGTTTTTCTTTGTTTCTTTAATTTTGGTGTTTTATATTTTAAAGTTTTTGAATTATATATAAAAGTGACATAATAAGGAAACTTTTGAGCAGGATATGTGATAAACTCACACACACAGGAAAATGTGTATGCTTAATTATTAATGAAAGGACTAATGAATTCTGAAAAGCTTGAGTCAGGCTATTATGGCTACATGAGAAAATAAGAATCTATAGGTTGGTGATAGTTTACCTTTCATTGGAGTCTAGATAAATATAAAATTCTGCAAAGCTGACCAGCATCTGAATTTCTCCACTAATTAACTCTTTTCCTGTCACACTTTCAAATGAAATGTTGCTGCCACCTGAGCTGCCAGATTTGCATGATAACAATAGTTCAGATTCCACTTTTATAATGTAAATAGCCTTTCTATTCTTGCTAACAATGTAATTAACCCTTCACCATCCCCTTTCACATAACAAGCCTCCTGTTCCTATTGAAAAAATTATTGCATGCAACTTGAGTAACTGAAGTATCTCTCCTTCCCATATTCATGCCTTTACTGATATGAATATACAAAAATTAATTGCATGATATGCTACCATTTCCTATGTCAGATGGAAATAGAGAATTTACGACTATAACCCCAGGTGCTAAAACAAATCCATAGTTACAACATATCACAAGCAAGTACATCTCCTGCCATTGAATATGTCAAGGATGATTACAATTTACACTGTTAGTTACTCATTAGAGTGTAGATATATTGTTTCTACTATTTAATAAAACTTTAGATGTTCCTGTGATTCTGGTTGTTAGATTTGGATAATAATGACTCGAAGACGCAGTAGCTGCTATTTCTTTATTTACAAGACCAAGTTGTAGCGGGAACGTAGTGAGCCACGCTCTACGGGAAGCTGCTTTTAAAGAGGTTGCCTTGGAGGCATGGCTCTGACAGCTCTTTGAATTTGCCAGTCGCGCTTTAGCCAATCCGCAACTGGTATGCAAATTTGGGTAGCGTATCTCCATACACAACACTGGTAGCTGTTGTCCATTTTATCTCTAGTAACTTCTCTGTGAATGACTTTTACTCTCATCAACAAGTTGCAACAAGCATATAAGTAGAAATAAATAACTAGATTTCTAGAGCCAGACTTGTTTTTTGAGGGAAAGTCCATGGTATCCAAGACAAAAAAAACCCTCTTTTTTAAAAAATAATTTTATTAAACATAATACCTCTGTTGTACTTGCATATCTCCCTTATCTTTGTCTGTCCTTTTCCTGCAAATTCCATGGCTTTCAGGTATGCATCCTGCTATCCCCTTGCCTCTTCAAATTTTCTCTAGGGAAAATAAAATACAGATTGTATGAGAGAGTTGCTCTCTTCCCTTAAAAACTGCACTGTACTTGTTGTCCTATTCAACATTCTCCTGGGAGTCTTCATTGCTGTTCCCTTAACACTGTTTAAATGCTGTTTCCCAGTGATTGCTATTTTCCCCTTCATTGTCATTTCCCATTTACTGTTACTTCCTTCATTGAGTGCTTTGTGAATGTCATGTTTTCATTACTATTCCCTCAACACTGCTTATTGTTTCAAATGCAATTTCCCCAACAATAGTTACTCTCATTGCTATTTCCTGCTGATGTTTCATTGTGGTTATTCTACAGGAAAATTCAACTACTTTTTCTAATGAATGTGTGGTTGTCACACCTGAGCTCCATATTTGCTTTGAAATGTGCTTTTTGCATACTTCTTAGTTAAAACATTTTGTAATAATTAGAAGCCATGCTGGTGCATTGGTTAGAATGCAGTATTGCAGGTTGATTCTGCCTACTACCAGAAGTTTGATCCTGACAAGCTCAAGGTTCTACCTTTCCAAGGCCAGTAAAATGGAGAGCCAGATTGCTGGGGGCAATATACCAACTTTGTAAACTGCTTACAGAATGTTGTAAAGTGGGATATATAAGTGGTAATAACCACAATGAAACATCAGCAGGAAATAGCAATGAGAGTAACTATTGAATGAGCCGGGGTGGCGCAGCAGGTAGAGTGCTGTACTGCAGGCCACTGAAGCTGACTATAGATCTGAAGGTCAGTGGTTCAAATCTCATCACCAGCTCAAGGTTGACTCAGCCTTCCATCCTTCCGAGGTGGGTAAAATGAGGACCCGGATTGTGGGGGCAATAGCCTAGCTCTGTTAAAAAGTGCTATTGCTAACATGTTGTAAGCCGCCCTGAGTCTAAGGAGAAGGGCGGCATAAAAATCGAATAAAAAAAATAATAAAAAATAAAATATGTAAGTGCTGTTGTTATTGCTCTAAAATATGCATGTTACTAGTAATACACATTACAATATTTTTAAATTAAAATACAAAAATAGATGTAAAAAAATTCCAAAACAATAAATTTATCTTTTGGAAAATCAGAAATTGGGCAGAATCAAAATGGATAGCTCTGTAGATCAAAGCAAATGTAGAACATTCCTGGAGTGTTAATAGATATTTGTTTTCATTTTGAAAGTTTTCAATATAAAAGTACTTTTAAAGTCTTACCAAACATCTTCCATTTTAAATGACCCCTAAATTCTTGAGTCTTAAAGAAAACCTAAGTTAAAAGCATGACAACATTTGAAGCCACAATAAAAAAATGATTTTCAAATATTCTGAAAACTACTTTACTGAAGAAGAATGCCTTTGGGACCACCTTCTGCCACACAAATCCCAGCGACCGATCAGGTGCCACATAGTTGGCCTTCCCTGGGTCCCGTCGACAAAACAATGTTGTCCGGCGGGCCCCAGGAGAAGAGCCTTCTCTGTGGTGGCCCTGTCCTCTGGAATCAACTGCCCCCGGAGATCAGGACTGCCCCCACCCTCCTTGCCTTTCACAAACTACTGAAAACCCACCAATGCCGCCAGGCTTATGGAACATAACTGACTCTTAACTGTTTCATTTTATGTATGGTTTAATTGGATGGTTTGACTGTTTTATAATGGTTTTTTATAATTGTTTTTAATATTATTTGTGCTTTGTTTTTTGTTGTGAGCCGCTCCGAATCTTCAGAGAGGGGCAGCATACAAGTCTAATAAATAATATAGATCTTATTTGGGTGTAATATTCCAGTTTCAAATAGGCTAAATTTGTCTTTTTAACTATGGTTTATACCAATTAACATCAATGGAAACTACTAATCTATCCTCAATTTAATATACATATAGATAGCCTTTCTAAGATAGAGCGATGGACACAGAAACAATATTTCCACTCCACAAAATTATTTTTCCATCTTCATCAAAATCATACTTATTCTATAGCAGGGCTGTCAAAATCCTGGCCCACGGGCTAAACGAGTGACATGCTGGTTTCACCCATACCTGCTTTAGTGAGGGGAGGGGGGAGGGGTCCCAATACGTCACATGATGCTGTCTTGACAACATGAGTTTGACACCCTTGTTCTATAGTACAAAAAAACCAAGTATATAGAGAAAGAAATAGGAAAACCAGTTTGGTGTATTGATAGAAGTGTGGGTTTAGAGACCAGGACCCTGTGATTGCTGGTGACACTTAGGCATGGAAGCTGGCTGAGTGACTTTGGGCTTGTTAGTCTCTCTCAGTCCAACTCACCTCACAGGGTATTGTTGTTGTAAAAATGAGACAAATTATGCATGTTGACTGCCTTGAATTATTTATGAAATAATAAATGCAAATAGATGATAAATAGATAGATATACAACAATGTTATAAAGCTTTGCAAGTTGGGATTTTCATTAAGCAAAGTCACTACATACTGCAAAAATGTACATGTAATCTTAATTATCTAAATAATAATCACAAGCAGGTATTCATACATTAAGCTATTAAAATTTGGATAATGCACAATTCTAAAATAATACATGATTCTAAAATTTCCTTTCTTGAATAATTACAAAAATATCCATTTCCTTCCTCAGGTTTGTTCATATATATAGATTGCATCTTTGCAATATAAAATAGTTGCAAATCTGTTCGCATAAAATGATAAATCTAGTCTATGATGTTTTGCGTGACTGAAGGTAAGACTGTGTAGGCAGAATACAGACTATGTATGTTGTTAAAGATAGGAAAGTTTCCTAAAAAGAAAAGAATGGAAATTCTGGAAAGGCAATTTTTCAGGGCTCAGCAATTTTTCCTACTTTCATGGCAAGACTCATGACTAAATTAGGGAACTGTAATTCCAAAATTTATTTCATCCTGTTCAGATCTTCTCAGGAGAACAGATCTACAAAATGTATGTACTGTATTTACTCTTTTGGATAATTAGTCTGTAGGCTAACTGTGTTTTTTCCTCCATTCTTGAGGGTAAAGAGTTCTTCAGTTCTTCCTCACTAGGTGTGTTGACTCTCATTTGAATGCCAGTTATAGACCTATTCCATAATCCATTCTATTTTCATATTTCTAGGGTCAAATCATCAAATATTTACCAAAGCATTATGGGAATCATAAATGTCACAAAAGTGCTTTTTCCAAATGGTAACTGCACCTCCTTTATTTTTGTCTTGCTTCTCATCTAAAAAGCTTGTTGAGTGTTGAAGCTATTTCATGAAATGAAAAAGCCTCTGGATTAAAAGCAAACTGTTACTAAAAGGAAAAAATAAAAAAAGAACATGGGACAGCCATGATCTGGATGAATGAGAATCTCTAGATATCAAGGAACCAGAAATGTTGCTTCCTTTGCAGGAAATATAACAACCATGATGAGGCTAGTTGGCATTATAAATTCTGTTTTGAGCTCAAAATTTTTATGGAATCTAGAAACTGTTTCCTACAATAACTTCTTATGAGGTCCCACAGAAACTTTGCAGAAAATTCCACTGCTTCTTTTTGAGTGACCATGTCTGCAACTTGTACATTACTTATGAATAAATCACATTAAATGTAACCTTTATCTATGTAGATATGCATCAGATAGATTTTAATTCTACTCATATTTATTTGTCAGTACTTTTACTCAGATCTACTTTCAAATAGGCTTGTAATGGATCAAAGTGCCATGGATCTTTAAAGAATTTTGACAAAAAATTGAATGATATAAAAGTGCTTCATGAAAAAAACCTAAACCTTCCATATCACCTATTTAATAGTTTTCTTCGGCGCTTGCAATAATATGAAAAGGTTTTTGTGTTTTTGTGTTAGATTCCTGTGCACAAAACAATACAACACAAAATATTTTGTTGAAACCAAATGCCTTACTACTTCACTTGAATTTGGCACATCATGATTTTGTATCATGAAGTATCACATCAAGTTTACAAGTTTACTACAGGTTATACTTTCTTAACTTTAGAAGGGAAATATCTACTAGATTCACTATAAACATGTTTGTTCAAATAGTAGTTTGTTGTTGTTGCTTACTACCTCCTATTCTGGTTCATGGGATCATAAGATCAGGCTTTTAGAAATATTTATATTTCCAATGTATGCTAGAAGCATAACTTCTGCTTAAACATTAGGAAAATCCAAGAATGCCAATTCATTGAAAGAATAATCTTTCTACTTTCATTCATTTTGTGAGGATGTCTTGATTGCTTCTGAATCACAATCCTCTGGATTTGGAATATTATCTGTCTTAAGTAATCAACAACTGATCTCATAATCCAGAGGCTCATATTCATCATCATCATAAAAATAAATAGAATTTAAAGAATAAATATATCCTTTGAGGATTAAATTTTTAAGTCATTTTATTGCATTATATATTGGACGATTTTCAGAGGACCTTTGGAGCAAATATATCATTCTAGAACAATTACATAAAATCACCAAAAAGGATTGGGATAGATTGAAATTCATCAAGAGAGTAAAGGTGGAATGTAAATAAAATAAATTTGATGAAAATGTGTAATTACATATTTGACCAAGATGAATTCATAGCAACTTTATGAGAAACAAAGTTTAATTCCAGAAAAAAGACATCGCCAAGATGTTTCATGTTGGTAAGGTTATAGAAAGTGGCTGTTGAATAACTTTGTTCTGAAGTTCATCTTAAACCAAGAATAAAATTATTGTCTCATAACATAAAGTAAAATGCATTTATCTAAGCTATTGTTACTTCACTTCTATAGTCTTTTTATCCAATTTTTTAAAATATAGTCACATATGGATTTGGCCAAATTGTTAAAAAATTGTTAAACACCAGCTGGCTGTTGGATTGGGGCCAGAAGGATCGGCCTGCTCAATAACGAGGCTGGGTGGTCCCGAGGATCAAAGGGTTACCATGGCTCCTGCACAGCTCCCGTGCGGTTCCCTGTGCTTCTTTCAGCATCCTTCATGGCTGGGCATTCCCAGGGGTTGATGGGAATGCCCAGCATGCCGTGCAGTCCCTGGGCATCCCCAGAATGATGCAGCTTGGGGCCATGTGGCCACATGGCTGGGGATCATAGGATCTCCCAGCATGCGTTCTGGGCCTGCAAAGGCCCAATAGGCCAAGGAGGGTGGGCCTAGTCCTGGATAAAAGGGCCTGCCCTCCCTCTACTCTTTCCTTTCAACATTTCTTCGCTGGCATCCACCCATCCTCCCCTTAGGTCAGTGTGACTGCTGATCACCGTTTGGGGCCTAGTAGGAATTTTTTGTGGCACTTTATGGATTAGCCATTTTTTTGCCTATTGTACACTGAGATTGGGGGAAAGGATTGGTTAGGGGTGGATTTCCAGCTATCTTAAGCTCAATTTGGTTGCAATTTGGTTTAAAATCCCTCTGGTCGCTGGAGTGACAGGTAGGGGTGGAAAGGGGTGTTGTCAGCAGCTGCGTGTTCTCCTTTAGGGCACCTTTTGGATGGTGATAGGCTGCCCCTCCCCAGAAGCTCCGGGCATGTAAGGCCTATGTGATGCACAGGGGGTGTAGTGTACTTTACTTGGGGCTCATTTACTCAGGTCTTCTGATGGGGATCTCTGGGGATGAGCCTGCCCACATACCATGTGTTCTGGTGGAGAAGGACCACGGTACCCTCCCCTTGCTTAGCAAGAGGTTTTCACCCATAGCTGTTTTGAAATGTTATGTGTTAGGCATTTCCACTCCATTTAGGTTTTGCCTCTGCAGGTCTATTTCATTTGTGTAATAATAAAGTAACCCATTAAGACCCAGCTCTTTTGTCTGTGTGGTTCTTTCTGCATCCAATTCAAACAACTCTGGGTGCCTTTTATAAAAGTGGGTGGAAACTAATGGTTAGATTATATTTTATCTAGATTGGATCCTGTGTGTTCTTATTCTTCTGTATTTCCTTTGTTCTTCACCTGAATCGACACTCTGAATATCTCTTTTTCTCTTATAAAGATGCCATTCAATTGATTCCTATAGAGCAGTGTTTTTCAACCAGTGTGCCGTGGCACACTAGTGTGCCGCGAGACATGGTCAGGTGTGCCACGAAGAAGGAAGCTCAGTTTCCGGTCTCGCAACTTTTTGCACAGTGTGTGTGTGTGTGTGCGAGAGAGAGAGAGAAAGAAAGCAAGAGAGAGAGAAAGAAAAATAAAGAAAGCAAGAGAGAGAGAGAAAGCAAGAGAGAGAAAGAAAAGAAAGAGAGAGAAAGCAAGTGTCAGAGAGAAAGAAACCAAGAGAGAGAGAGAGAGAAAAGGAGAGGGAGAGAAATGAGCAAAAAGGAGAGGGAAAAAAAGAGAAATGAGAAAATGATTGAGACAGAGAATGAGAGGAAAGAGAGAGAAACAAAATAGAGAGAGAAGTGACTCTTGATTTAAAGCATATGATAAAAAGCACCCAAAGAATAAGAGAGAAAAAACCCCCAGCCCTCACCTATTTTTGGAAATGGTTCAAGAGTGTGTATACACACACACACACACACAAGGGTGGGGAGGAGACAGGGATGGAAAAAGAGAGGAGAGTGTCTTAGGGTGTCATTTTGTGTCATTTTGGTTGTGGTGTGCCCCAGGATTTTAAAATGTAAAAAATGTGCCGCGGCTCAAAAATGGTTGAAAATCACTGCTATAGAGGATATGGATTGGTATTTCCTTGCCGACAGTATAAAAATTATTTGAAATTGACTTAACTTCACAGTATAGTTTTTCTGTAATCAATCATTTTCTGTCCTGAGTAGAGCATACAAAAGAATCCTCGGGGGAGGGGGGAATCAAACTTCTCATCACCGTAGGCACTTTCCCCAAAATTAAAGTCCTTCTACAACTGCAAAGAAATACACCAACTCCTGTAGGTTGACTGCTATAACAAAGACAACACGTTTCATATCAATCAAGCTGCTTTCCTCTCTGCTCATTTTCCTTGACTACTTCTCCCAAAGCATGGCTAATTGTAGTTTATGTAATTGTATAGTTTTATTTGCCCTCACTTCTTTTTATGATATATACCACATAAATGATACTGAAACATCTGTACATTACAAATTAAATGTATTAGGCTGAATGATAATTTTTAAGGTATAGGAGAATGTTAACTGCTATTTGTGACTAGGATTAGCACTACCAGTAAACACTCCTTAGTTCCCCAAGTTTTAACTGTCATGTAATAAGTGATATAAATCTGGCTGCATAACACTTGTGCAAATTTTTATGCTTTATACCAGATACCTTCTGCATGTTGTATTTAAGTTCTATGAAGAACAACTTTCAGTTATTTCCAAGATTAGGTTAAAGCACCTTCTGATAGCATAACAACCAAGAAGTCAGAAGTAATTTAATCAATTTCTTTTATTTGGTTTACTGAAATCAGTGTCCAAAGACATTGTCTGTTTATATTACCAAACATCCCTTGTTTCTTTAAAAAAAAAAAAAAATCATCCAAATGGCTATTTCAGAAAGATTGTGAAGATTTCATAGGTATTGATAGGGATGTGTATTGTGATGTTATTCTCTAAATCTATCTTTTTTATATACGGTCCATAATGCACCTAGATAAATGGTGGAGCTTGCATTACAGCCATCATGCTGTACATATTATTATTCTGATGGAATTAGAGGTTTAATGGATACTTACTCTTACTTGATTAGACTTATAAACTGTTGCAATCATTCTAGAGGGGGGATTGTTTGTTTGTTTGTTTTTAAAAAGGAGGTAAATCTCAAATTGTGCTTTCCTCTATTAAAGTCATAAAAACACCTGGGGTTGTACTAAAGGGAGACTTTATGACCATTGTTCAGCAATTGTTCAACATTATAGCACTGAAGAAATTGATTTATAAAATCACATCCAAAATTACAGCCATTATAGCATGCCTGCGGTCACATGAACAAAATTTGAGTGCTTTGGTAGTCCACTCCCTTATCTCTCTCCCAATATGTTCTCTTTTGGTCTCTTTTTCACTGTGGCCTTTATTAGCAGCAGCAGTGATGTGAATGGCTGAAATAGAGGCTTGGGTCCTTAGCACTGCAGTGCGGGTCATAAGGTGGCATTTCTTAGGGGCATTGGTGGTGCTGAGGGTGAAACAGAGGCTGGGGGCAGTGAAAGCTGATGGAGATTGCTAAGGGCTGTAAGCCTCAATCCTTGTGCTGCCAAGATAGGTACTGCTACCACACAGCAATCAATAAGGAGAAGGTCGCTAGTAGGGATGGTGGAGTTGCAATACCTTTGCAGTTGTAAGTACTGCTGGGCAAGGTGGATAACTGTAACTTTGTACAACACTGAAAAATCCCCAACTTGCATGAAGTTTGTACCAGCTTCCCAGACCCTTCTCCACTTCATTGAGGCATCTCAATATTCATTACCTGAGACCACGCAGTGAAGGAAGGCTGGCGGGTGACGGGCTTCATCCCCCTCTTTTCTCACCTGCTGCATGCCTTCCTCCATCGCTGTGAGATTCTCTCTTTCTGTCTCTCTGTCTCTTTCTCTCTCTCTCTGTCTCTCTCTCTCTCTGTCTCTCTCTATCTGTGTGAAGCACAAACCTGGTCTTAGAGAGAAAAAGCCAATGAGTCCTTTAAACGGAAGCCTTGTGAGATAACGAAGCGACCTCATTTGAGAAGCCACCCCAGGAAGACTGAGGGGGGGGGATTGTATCTCCTTGCCCTGTGCACTCACACATCCTGTGAAGGTCCAGGGTGCAAAGTTGGAGGAGGATCCCAGGGAGGAAGGATGCCAATGGGAGAAGAAGAGGAAGAGGGGGAAGAGCGATCTTATACAAACACACCAGGACTCCGCTTTT
This sequence comes from Erythrolamprus reginae, assembly GCF_031021105.1. Lineage (NCBI taxonomy): Eukaryota > Metazoa > Chordata > Lepidosauria > Squamata > Dipsadidae > Erythrolamprus > Erythrolamprus reginae. Next base: position 36,994,131 of record NC_091963.1, on the reverse strand, counting down.
GTTCCTTGGCAGGGAAAGGCTATATTTAGTTCCCCCTGCTCGGCTGTCTTAATCCTCCACATCGTCCTGGCTCTCCCGAAGCGAAAACACATACACAAACACACACACAAACAAACACACTTGCTCACACCCAAAAACCAAGCCGGGCGAGAGCAGCGGCAACTGAAAGGAGTTTTGCAGCCCGGCTTGGGTTTTGGGTGTGAGCGAGTGTGTTTGTGAAGACCAGGATTTGTGTTTCACAGAGAGAGAGACAGAGAAAGTGAGAGAGAGAGACCAGGGAAGGAAGGCTGGCAGGTGATGGGCTTTGTCCCCCCTTCTTTTCTTACCTGCTGCGTGCCTTCCTTCATTGCCGTGAGATTATTTCTTTCTGTCTCTCTGTCTCCCATTGACATCCTTCCTCCCCAGGATCTTTCTCCAACTTTGCGCCCCGGACATTCACAGGGTGTGTGAGTGCACAGGATACGGAGATACAACCACCCCCCTTCAATGTTCCTGGGGCGGTTTCTCAAAGAGCCTTCCCCGCCTTCGCCTCCCACCCACCACCTGCTTGAAGCTGTCGGTCGGGATCCTGAATAGCCGGCTGGCAGAACCTGCCTCCTGAGTCCTCTTGCCCAGCAGGAGGTGAAGCGCTGGAGGGGGAGGTCAGGTGTTTGCAAGAGGTGTTGGGGTTTGGGTTCTTGTTTGGGTTCAGCGAACTTACCCAAACTCTGTGGGCAAGTTTGGCCAAACCCGCTGAACCCGAACTTCAATGGGTTCACCCAACACCACTTACAAACACCAATAAACAAATTATGCAATTTTTGAAAGATCTCTAAATCAGGGGGAAAAAACCTCCCCCAACCCCTTTGGCACCAGGGACTGGCTCTATTGAGAAGGTTTTTCTGCACACTGGAGGGGGTATAGTTTTGCACATTACCTGCATCTTCTTGTGTGGATGGGCCTTCACTCATTTGTGTAAACTAGTTTCTACTGTATCATGGACCAGTGCAGTTCCATGGCCTAAAGCTTGGTGATCACTGCTCTAAATCATTTGGCAAATAGGTTGAACCCACTAAAGACTAGAAAAATGAGAAAACATAAATAATGAAATAGCAATAGCATTTAGACTTAAATACTGCTTTATAGTACCTTTACAGCCCTCCCTAGGCAGTTTACAGAATCAGCATATTGCCCCCAACAATCTGGGTCGTCATTTTACCCACCTCGGAAGGATGGATAAATCAACCATGAACCTTGAAACTTGAACTGCTGAACTACAGCTAGCAGTTAGCTGAAGTAGCCTGCAGTGCTGCACTCTAACCACTGCACCAGCTCCACCCCAGAAACTATACCTAGTGTACATAGTTATAGGTATATCTATATTTACATAGGTTTTCTATACCTATAGAGAATAACGAAACTATATTTGTCCAGCCTTTTTTTACCTTGTAATTTACTTTATTCTAGAATAACTTCTCTGTAACTCAAATAGTGGTGTATATGTGTGTGTATGTGTGTGTCATTAGTAGATAATTTCATTCACCTGATAACTGAAAAGTGTTTGCCATTTACATCAAATTTATGCCCCATAATTAAATGTTTAACTCTGTTCTCCAATACATCAAGGCTAACTGTTTTCATCATTAGAGAATACAGTTTAGTTCATTGGGAAAATAACCAGCTCCCTTTAATGTTATCAATGTCATTTATTATCTTATTTCATTATACATTGTTCCTTTTCTATTTTTTTAAGTCTTTGTAGAAATTTTTTAATGTGTTGACCTCTTAGTATTATCCAAGTAGTTTAACAATGGCTTCATTGAAATTCAGTCCAAAAAAGAATGTAATTTTCTGTTAGTTGATAATAAGTGATCACCTGGCTTCAACTAGGCTTGTGTGGCTGTATCTAATAAAACATTTGATGCAGTCTTGATTAGCCCACAGAAAACTCCGTATTTGGGAAACACTGAGTGTGATTTGGGCTTTTATATCATCCTAACCCTTGGGTTCTTTGCACTGAATGAAATAATCAGTTTAAATGTATGTACTCTAATCATGTGTTTGTCATGAAAACAGAGTCCACAATCCCTTCATCAACCTGACAAGGAAGAACAATTGATTTAATTCATGCCTACTTGCTAAATATTACCGTTTAGGAATGCTTTTTAAGATCTTGATAATTGCACGAAGCTGTTTAATGCCTAAAATGAGGGGTGATAAGATGGCATTTTCCTTGTTACTATATTTTGTATTTCTAAAAAAGGAAAAGGGATATCTTTTTGACTTGAAAAATATAATATATATGAAACAGGAAAGAGATTTTCTACTCAAATATGCAGCACAGTCGCAATGAAGACCAGAAGGTAGAAAGAACTTAATTCTGCATTTGCATTACAAAACAGTCTTTCCAGAAAACTTGGGCAGATATAAGTGAATAGAACATTCAAAACTAATTTAAAAAGAATCTGGATATTAAAGTATTTATTGTATTTTTCTTACAAAAGTTCTATATCACTCCATTCAGTTGCTTTTCAGCAATTTACATAAATGCCGTGTAATATATTACAATACAAACAAAAAATAATATGCAGGTAAAATGAATAATAAAAACAGTAATATCTAAGATAAAATAAAACTAAAAACAATATATTAACAGTAGATTGAAATAGGTGCTGAAAGAACCCTTTTTGTCATCCGCCTAAAAATGAAAAATGAGAAACAGTATTTATTAGGGTCAAGCTATTTCAAATAATTGGGACATCCATCAAGAAAGCTTGCTTGCTGGTCCCTATCCCTAACATTAGCAGCAGCAGCAGGAGGAGGAACCTGTAATGTTCTTCCCCAAATTCACTGCTGAGGATGAGTGGATTTCCCGAGACCTCTTCAACTCAATTAATTTTTTGGTCAAAATATGGGTACAAAATGAAAATATCTGCATTACCAACCAAAAATGGGCAAAATATTTTCTGAAAATTTAGCAGTGTCATGAATCTATGAGAACTATAGACTAAGTATGCCACAGTACATACATCCCCTCGCATTTTGTAGATATTTAAAGATATCAGTTCATGTGATAACACTGAAGAAATAACACTTTGCTCCAATGTAATGAGTATACAGCTTGTATAACAGCATAAATGTGCTGTCCCTTCAAAACAACGCACCGCTCAGCCTTTAAGATCTAAACTGCTGGCAACAAAAGTGAGTGCACTTCTAAATGATAATATCCAAATGGGACCCAAAGTGTTAATATTTTGTGTCACTACCATTATTTTCCAGACCTTAATCCTTTTGGGCATAGAGTTCACCAGAGCTTCAAAAGGTTGCCACTGGCATCCTCTTCCATTCCCCCATGATGACATCACAGAGCTGGTGGATGTTAGAAATCTTCTATTTCAGGATTCCCCACATATGCTCAATAGGGTTTAGGTCTGGTGTCATGCTTTGCCAGTCCATCACCCTTACCCGCAGCTTTTTTAGCAAGGCAGGGGTTGTTTTGGAGATGTGTTTGAGGTGATAATAATAATAATAATAATAATAATAATAATAATAATAATAATAATAATAATATTTATTAGATTTGTATGCCGCTCCTCTCCGAAGACTCAGGGTGGCTCACAACAGTAATAAGAAACAGTGTAACAATGGGACAAATCTAATAATAAAAAATATATAAAAACCCCAACAATTAAAAACCATACAGCACATACATACCAAATATGAAATATAAAAAGCCTGGGGGAGATGTCTTAGTTCCCCCATGCCTGGCAATACAACTAGGTCTTGTGAAAGACAAGGTGGGGGCCATTCTAATCTCCAGGGGGAGTTGGTTCCAGAGGGCCAGGGCCGCCGCAGAGAAGGCTCTTCCCCTGGGGGCCGCCAAACGACATTGTTTGGTCGACGGGACCTGGAGAAGGCCAACTCTGTTGGACCTTATCGGCTGCTGGGATTTGTGCAGTAGAAGGCGGTTCTGGAGGTATTCTGGTCCAATGCCATGTAGGGCTTTAAAGGTCATTACCAACACTTTGAATTGTGACCAGAAACTGATCGGCAGCCAGTGCAGACCACGGAGTGTTGTAGGAACGTGGGCGAATCTAGGAAGCCCCACGATGGGTCTCGCGGCTGCATTCTGCACGATCTGAAGTTTCCGAACACTTTTCAAAGGTAGCCCCATGTAGAGAGTGTTGCAATAATCGAACCTCGAGGTGTATCATGTTGTAATACTGCCTTGCCGCTCAGTCTCTGAGGGGAGGGGATCATGCTCTGCTTCAGTGTGTCACAGTACATGTTGCCATTCATGGTTCCCTCAATGAACTCATTGGACCACAGGATATGCTTCCAGAAATCCATGTCCTTAGTCTACTTGACTGCAGCAAACCGTTTGCAGTTTCTGGGGCATCATCTTTAGAAGAAGCTTCCTTCTGCAATGACAGCCCTGTAGACCAATTTGATACAAGCGGCATATAGTCTGAGCATATGCCACATGATCCCCTGCCCCTTCAACTTCTGCAGCAATGCTGGCAGCATTCATACGTCTATTTTCCAAAGCCAATTTATTATTATTTATTTTATTACTTAGATTTGTATGCCGCCCCTCTCCGAAGACTAGATATGATGCTGAGAATAGGCACTCAATTTCTTTGATTGACTAGGGTGAGGCCTGTCTTGAGTGGAACCTGTCCTGTTAAACCGCTGTATGGTCTTGGCTACTGTGCTGCAGCTCAGTTTCAGAGTCTTGGCAATCTTCTTATACCCTAGGCCAAGAGTAGGCAAAGTTGGCTCTTCTGTGACATGTGAACTTCAACTCCCAGAATTCCTGAGCTAGCATGATTGGTTCAGGAATTCTGGGAGTTGAAGTCCACAAGTCATAGAAAAGTCATCTTTGCCTACCCTTGCTCTAGGTCATATTTATGTAGAGCAACATTTTATTTTATTTTTTCAGATCCTCAGAGAGTTTATTTCCATAAGGTGCTATGTTGAACTCCACATTACCAGTATGATAGAATGAGAGCAATAACATCAAGTTTAACACATCTGCTCCTCTTTCACACTTGAGACCTTGTACCACTAACAAGTCACATGACCCCAAGGAGGGAAAATGGCTACTTGGGCCCCATTTTGACATTATCACTTAGGATGTACTCACTTTTGTTGCCAGAAGTTTAGACCTTAATGGCTGTGTGTTGCGTTGTTTTGAGGGGAACCATACATTTACACTGTTATATAAGCTGTACACTCACTACTTTACATTGTAGCCCAAAGTCATTTCTTCAGTGTTGTCACATGAAAAGATATACTTAAATATTTACAAGATGTGAGGGGTGTACTCATTTCTGTGACATAATGAATAGACTTATTTCTGAAGAAGTTCGATCCCCGCTAAATAGGAGTAATTTAATTCAAACCAATGGCAATATTATCTTGCTAGCATTTAGTCTGTGCTTCTTTTATGTCATCTAATTCCTTGTAGTCACCAAGTACAGGGTGAAAATATTAATTATGTCTAATAGCGCTCAGTTGAATGTAGCTAAGGTATGAACTATTTTAAAAATTAAAATTCTTTTTAAATCCCTCTTTTTTCCATCCCGAAATAAAGTACCTTTTGTTCTGCTGGCTTGTTTCAACCACCTGTAATTACAGGGTAATTAGTCCAGGAAGACACACACCACACAATAAAAGGAAAACCCAAAAGTTTTTATAAACAGAAAAACAGAAACAGCTCCCTTTTTAAATGTCAAAGGAATTTTCTGGTACACACAAGGCACAGGTTAAATGCAATCCAATTGCTCACGCAATAACTGGGAAATTGAGTCCAATTCTAAAGTCCAGAGAGTCCACACACAATCTTGAATAGCACAAAAACCATGATCCTGACGAAACAATGAATCAGATAAACTGCCATGAGGCTAAAACACCAGGTTGCACTTTTATCTGTAGCACTAATTACAGCAGCCCCACCCAACCACAGGTGGCCTCATTTTCTCTTGTAATAATCCTTCAGTTGTTGTCTCCTATGCATCACTCTATGCATGCATGGATGTGTCATTAATTCTTGTTCAGAATCCAAGGATGATACAGATGATTGATCTGCCAAACTCCCCTCTTCCCTGTCACTCACACTTCCTTGGTCAGAGGAGGCTTAGTCGGCAGATTCCATTGGGAGCAAAACAGGCCTGCAGCATGTGGATGTTTCCCCCACATCCACCTACACATTCCTTGGGGCAGGAGCTGGGCCAGAGCTAACCACAACACCTTTAAGAAAATAAAACACTATATAAGTATTTCACCTCTTAAATGGATTGCCACTGATTTTTTTGTAGAAAATCAAATCTGACTGAAAGTCAATATTACATTTCAGAGGGCCTCTTAACAGGGATAAAATGCTCCCAGTTTGGACCAGTTTGAGCATACAGGTAGTAATGGCTGCCTGTGGTTCACCAAATGCCAGTGATGGCTGGCTGGCCATGTCCCTGAACCAGTCTGCCACTTGCCGCTTGTTTGCCCTGCATGCAGATAGCTTGGGACTGTATATGTGGTAGGACATGAGTCTGAACTAGAAGAGGGTTGTGGGAGATGTGGTGCACATGTGCAGTAGCCCTGGGACACCCACTTGCTATTTCCTGCCTTTTGGACCTGGCACGCTCTGAAGTCACTCTCAGACTTAGCCCCATATCATCTTCTTCTTCATCATCATCATCAGCAGCAGCAGCAGCAGCAGCAGCAGAAGGTAAGGTGATGCTAACATGGAGAGGGAGGAAAACCTGCTGCACCTCAGGTTCCGAAGACAGGATATGCTCTTGCCTGGGCTCTCTGCCATCCTGGAACTGCATACACCGGACAGTGTTCCCTCTAATTTTTTTTTTTTGGGGGGGGGGCGGAAAAGTATAGTGTCTGAGTGGCAGTCCCTTCGGGACTGGGCGGCACAGAAATAATAAATAAACAAACAAACAAACAAATAAATAAAAAACCCACCCTGTTTTGCCTCAGAGAATTTCAAAATAAAATACTGTACTGTGTGTCTATAACAGTGAGCTCATAATAGGGCAACTCTATCAATATCAAAATGCCACTTAAATAGTTGAGCTAGTTTCAAACTAGATTTTGATTTTCTTTCTCTCTTCCTTACTCCCATTCTTTTTCTTTCTCTTTTCCTTCCTCTCTTTTTTCTATCTGTTTCTCTCTCTTCCTCTCTCTCTCCTTCCCTCTCATTCTTTCCCTCTCGGCTTCTGGGCAGGTTTGGAAAACTCTGAGTTGATGATGATTTTTAAGTGAGTGATTGCTCACTGCTCAGCTTAGAGGGAACTATGACACCGGATACTTTTTTCCTGCTCAACTACAGTGGAAGCAGAGCTGCCCAGCGAGACTTAGTTTGAGCATGGGTCAGTGTGGGTGTGGATCTTCAAGGCTGGGAAGGGCTCAGAGTGGCAAGAGGGAAGGAAAGATGACTGTAATTTTCTCCTCCTCCTCCTTGCGTGGTTCATTGAGTTTGTTTTGCAAGCTTGCCTGAAGCTTGCACAGCCTTTGGGGCTTTTTTTTGCATCAAGCCCCACTCTTCCACCTGCTCCTGCATAGCTCCAACATGTGCAAAAGCAGGGAGTACTGTTGGTTTCCCCCATACCTTCCATCCCTGTGTGTCCAATCCATGTTTGTGGGTTTTTAATCCATAAGGAAGGAAAGCGGCATGCCTCAGCAGGATTTTAGCCTGTGGCAAGGCCCTCGTTTGGGCATCTCCAAGTACCTACTGGCCGCCCACAACTTCATGGCTTTTGCTGCTTACCTCCAAATGGACGTGGTGCATCTGGTGCTACAGGGTCAGGGCTGTGGCTGAAGCTGGGTAATGAGCTGCACTGTTCTGGTGAGACGAGACACGCCATTGTGGCTTTCCTGTGTGCCGTAGACTTGCTGGAATTGTTTTGAAGCCATTTTTAGAAGGAATTGTGGCCACTGCTGATGGTGGAGCATAACAGCCTTGGGGTTGCTTTGGGAAGGCAGAGGGGATGAGGAGAGAAGAAGTGTTTCCACAGCCAGTGGGCCTTTGGAAGAGCAAACCCGCCAAGAACCCTGCGAGGTCTGGCTCCTGTGTCCTGTGAGCTCCTGCATAGGAGCCCAAATCTCCTTCCAAAGCCCATGTGGGTGGCAGTGCAATGATGCCAAGCAGGAGGCCCAGTAGCATGGCACTGAGCAGGATGGAGCCATTGCTGGAGCGCACTGGCGAGGGAGGCTGGCTGAGCACTCAGCTAGCTGCAGGAGGCCTTGGAATGGCCAGGCGGGGCAGCCCCAGGCCAGATGCAGACATGTAGTACTGGAGGGGCAATGGAGGTCCAGTTGTGGAGTTGGGGTGGCTCTTCCCCACCTCACTTTAAACATGAATAAATAATTAATAATAAAAAATAATAATTTATTAGATTTGTATGCCGCCCCTGTCCGAGGACTGTATGTAAATGAACTGTAGTAACTTGAGAACTATCTGTATAAATGTTTGAGTGCAAACATTTTCCCCCACCCAACAATTAAAGTTAGTTCATCAGTTATCTGAGTCCTGGGAGAATTGATAACGTGACTGTAGTCCCCTCAATGGGAAAGTCATTACTCCCTGTACAGACACATTCACTGGATATAGACGAGCCAAGAAGTTATATTTTGTGAGAAATCTCGGTACATTTGATTTCAAGGAAAAACAGCTGTAATTGGCTAAGAGCATTCTAACTTTTTTTCTTTAGCAGTTGGGAGTGTTCAGCAAGGCTGTTTTGCTTTCAATTATTATTCAGAAATGTTTGTCTATGGAATTCAAATTTCCTTGCTTCCTGGCAACAGCTAGAAATTCATGCTGAAAAGTGACATTGTTTTCAACACTGGATGTGGCAGTCTAATGAAAGGGTTTGTAAACAGATTTAATATCAGGATTTAGTATGTAAACATACTAAGGCACTCTTGTACCTGTTGGGTCAAAGCAAAATAAATAAATAAAATAAATAAATAAATAGTGGATTGGATTAGAATGGCAGATCAAGCCTCCATGAATAAACTGGAAGACAGCCCTCTCTTTCTATTTTGGGAAAATGCCCAAATATCTATTAGCCATAATTTTGAAATAGAATCTATTGTCAAAAATAGGCTAAAACCAAACTAAACCCAAACATAGAATATCTTCAATTTTGAGAAAATAAAGGAAGGACTGTAAATCAATGACAAAACAACTGCATAGGTATATGATCAACTCCAAGTATTAGGGCAGGGAAAATAATATTTGCTCTGAAATCTTGGAAAACAAGCTGCCATTTGGTCTAAGTTGGTGATCAGAAAAATCAAGTTGAGGAAAAGAGCTGTTTGCTTTCTTTCAAAAGTAGCTAGGATTAAACAGACAAGTATCCTTCCTCCATTCCTTCATCTATTCCTTAGAATTGTAAAATAAGCATCCAGGTGCCTATCCAGGCTAATTGAACCATACTTTGTGTTTTCAAGGCTGGGTTGATCTCCAAAGCTTCGTCCCACCCAAACCCTTATTTAAATTTAAATGCTAAAACAGAGTAGGAAGGGGGATGAGGGAGGAATGCAAATGGAATACAGGTAAATAAGTGGTGGGCAACATCTGAAGATTGACAACATTATAGACAGATTAGGAAACTATCAGTTAACTCCTAGGAGCACACTCTATGGCAGAGGTGTCAAACTCATGTCATCATGGCAGCATCACATGATGTATCATGATTTCTGAAGAGTCTTGAGACACAGCTACGAGACGGTCGTATGTGACCCAAAGCCAAGTTTGAGTCCCTGTAAAAATTTTTCCCTGCATATCTGAAACTTGAAATTTCATGACTATTTATCATTTCAGGGGTTCTCTCTATGAGAATTTTTTTTGGGGGGGTGGGGGGCTTAGTTTTTGCTGGGCAAAAAAAGTTACAAATCTTATGTTCGGGTCACATACGACCCGGACCGAAAACTCTTCATTTGAAGTGCTTATGTTTGGTCTTTTTGAAAGCTTTTTTCACTTGGAAAGTAGTCTGAACATTTCTGCACACAATGATATGAAAATTGAAATGAAAAAAGTAAATCTTATTGGTTTATTTTGCGGATATAATGCACGCCCCCCCGTTTTTGTGAAATTTTTTTCAATTTATGGATAGTTTTGCTTGCAAAATGCATTCTATTTTACTAAAGTTGGTGTGAGATTGGTAGCTTGAACATTTCTGAATATAAGAAAAATATAAAGGAACTGAAAAAAATGATTCTTATTGGTTTTTTAACATCAGAAATAAGGCCTCCCCCCCCCTTGGCTGCTTGCAACCATTTTCACTTTTTATTTTTTTATGCTCCAAATCCGAAATATTCTTTAAAATCTTAGGCATTCATTTACTCAATTTAACAATGCTGATCATCAAAAAATATTTTTGGGGTGGTGGCTAATTGTTTTCTGGGCAAAAAAAAATCATAACTTTGAATCTGTTTCTGTTCGTATGTGACCGGACCAAAAATAATTTTTTTAGGTACTTGAATTTGATCTTTTTGAAAACTTTTTCAGCTGAAAAACTAGTTTGAACATTTATGAACATAATGATATGAAAATTGAACTGGAAAAATTGAGACTTATATTTTTATTTTGATCAAAAAGCCCCTCCCCCCATCCTTTTTTAATTTCGTGTCAATTTCTATTTTTTAAGGCTACAAATCCCTAAGGAATTTTCCCCCAAGAGGTTTGATATACTAAATTGAACATTTCTGAATATAAGAAAAATATAAATGAACTGAAAAAAATGGTTCTTATTGGTTTATTTTTGCCACAAAAGGGCCACCCCCCCCTCGGCCTTGCTGTGTGCCATTATTGTCACTGTTTATACATATTTGTCTAGAAATATTTGGAATATCCTTTTGAAAATCAACCACATTGTAGCCAGAGAACTAATTTTATGAAACAAATCCATTTTACTAAAAAAAAGTATGTAAGTTTGAAATTAACAGCATAATTTTTATATAAATTGAAATAATTGAGGCATACTTTATGTGCAAAATAAACCAATATGCATCAATTTTTCCAGTTCAATTTTCATATCATTATGTTCAGAAATGTTCAAGCTACCAATCCCACACCAACTTTAGTAAAATAGAATGTATTTTGCTAGCAAAACTATCCATAAAGTGAAGACTATTTAAAAAAAACGGGGGGGCGTGCATTTCATCAACAAAATAAACCAATATGCATCAATTTTTCCAGTTCAATTTTCATATCATTATGTTCAGAAATGTTCAAGCTACCAATCCCATAGCAACTTTAGTAAAATAGAATGCATTTTGCAAGCAAAACTATCCATAAATTGAAAAAAATTTCACAAAAACAGGGGGGGCGTGCATTATATCCGCAAAATAAACCAATAAGATTTACTTTTTTCATTTCAATTTTCATATCATTGTGTGCAGAAATGTTCAGACTACTTTCCAAGTGAAAAAAGCTTTCAAAAAGACCAAACATAAGCACTGCAAATGAAGAGTTTTCGGTCCGGGTCGTATGTGACCCGAACAGAAGATTTGTTATTTTTCTTAAACAGAACAGCAGGGTTAAGCTCTTTTTGCAAGTGACAATCAGCTGGAACACGTCTCAGCTGGGCAATGGGAAACCGGCTGTATTTATACTATTTTTTCTCCCGCCCAAAACAAGCTGTCAGCGCCTTAACCAATCAGGCGCTGGCTATTAGCATTTTTTCCCTGGTAACAGTTACCTCAGGCATAAACAGAGTATTTAACAATTTCCCCCCCTTCATTAATTGGGTATGGCCAACATATGATGTATCCAGCTCGCAGGCTGTGAGTTTGACAGTCCTGATCTATGGTATCACAATAGATTTCCTGTCTAGAACTTGGCTTGGTATCTTAGTTGCAGTGCTCAAAAACAATACTGCTTAAAACACTGCTTGGCAGCAACTTGAAACTTATCCAGACTAATGCAGAGTTATCAGTAACTATTCAAAGTTACAGTGGACCTCCCTCAAACTACTTATGACTCAGATTCAAAGTTCCAATGGGCCAGGCATATAAACAACATGCAATCACAGCATTTTGAGTGCTTGGTAACAGGCCCACATTTGCAATGTTTTCTGCTCATATAACAATGATTTACTAGATTTTTTTTGTTGGAAACTTCATTTACTTTCACAAAACTATATTAAATGCACAAAATTTGTTGTAAGCCACCCTGAGTCCTTTGAGATTGGGCGGCATAGAAGTTGAATGAATGAACGAACGAACGAACGAATGAATGAACGAATGAACGAATGAATGAATAAATAAATAAATAAATAAATATTGCAAAAAATGGGTTAACAAACATAGGTCTTACCACATTAACAGCTATCTGCCAAAAAAAAGAAGAAGTACGAAAACTGACCTTGGACCAATTTCCAGCTTAAAGAAGAAAAATCTAAAAAGAAGTCCTAATACTACTACTACTACTACTACTACTACTACTACTACTACTACTAATAATAATAATAATAATAAATGTTTATTTGTAGTGCCCTTTTACAGTTTATGTTGACAAACAATAACATCTATTAGGTTAACAAATATCTCCTCCTTCCCCCATATACAGCAATTCCCCATATCCCACATTACATTAAAAAAATCATGTAGGGCATAACATCAGAGGGGCCCTTCACCAAAGGGAAAAGTCTAAATAGGGTTAGCAGAGTGAATACAGGACCCTAGGAGGTGGAAATACACAGTTTTACAAGAAGGGAGAGCAGAACAGCTGATGCGATAAGTTCCAATTGCAAGCTTAGTATAAAGATGGAAACACAGAAAATGTCCATGCAAGATGTTACAAGCCAAATCCTTAGTCTTAAGCCCCTAGACATTGTTCTTAAAATTTTATTCTCTGAGTTTGAATTGTCCCAGAGATAGGGGCTCCAATAATTCCCTCTTTCCACACGCAAAATTATTGCAGAGCTGTAAGCCAGCATAGCGGCTGGAGAGACATCGGCAGCTGTTGATCTTCAGAACGTGAGAAAATTGTTCCTTCACATTCCTGCCAAATCTCTTGACTACGCTCTCTCTTACCCAATATTATTAATCCTAGTGTTGAGGGGTGTCCAGTCACTCTGTCACTGCCTCAAGATCTGATAGTGTAATCTGGATGTTTCCTATCACTTGTTATAATATTCTGTTACAAGAAGTATTTATATCTCTGCATATGAATCTCTGCATATGAATAAATAAGATAGTTGATACAAATTACATTCTGATTCTGGTCTTCTTTTTCGGAGGATACCTGGGCATGCTAAAGTTTAATACAGAGCTTGAAATAACATCTAGCAATATCTCCAACTATTGGCAAATACAAACATTTAGTATTTCCTTTGAAACTAGGCATCCACACAAATAGTAGACATTTTTAAAATTATTTTACAAGAGTTAAAAGTTTATGTTTGGAGAAAAGCTCATCTGGAATTTCTTTTATTTTTACGGATTGAAGGTTATTAATTATAAAGAAGTATAGAAGTATCATTCCTTTTTATGCTTGTTTCACATCAAAACTGATAAGAAATTAGACAAAGGGTTCAACTCAAAATAATGCATTGGAATTAATGATTGCATTACATTGTTTCTGCATGTTGCTGTTCAAATTTGTCTGTCTCATATTGATGATTAAAACTAACTGGTAGCTTTTAGGATAAGTATAATACTGTTGTTAATAGGCATAAAATAAAAATAAATTTGATATTTACATACATAAGAAAAATCTGATAATTCTATTTTTGTTTACCTGCCACATATAAACATGAACTTAACTCCTAATTTACCAATATACTGTATTTCCCATAACAATTAATGCTTTTGAGAATAGCTTGAGGGAATCAAGTAGACTCCAAAAGGCAGGATTAGAAGCAATGGATGGAAAATAATCAAGGAGAAAAGTAACCTAGAACTAAGGAGACATTTCCTGACAGTTAGAACAATTAATTACTGGAACAACTTGTTTCCAGAAGTTGTAAATACTCCAACATTAGAAAGTTTAAGAAGATATTGGACAATTTGTCTGAAATGGTGTACGGTTTTCTGCCTAAGCAGGGGTTGGACTAGAAGACTTCCAAGGTCCATTCCAACTCTGTCATTCTATTCTATTCTATTCTATTCTATTCTATTCCATTCTATTCTATTTTACTCTACTCTACTCTACTCTACCCTACCTTACCCTATCCTATTCCAATGTGTATATTTCAGGATGGATATTCATTTATTTTTTTTCAACGTGCCCTCCTCATATTATTATGCTGAAAATGTAATACTTGCCTCTATTAGGTCTTCTAAATGAAGTAATTAATTTTTAAACTTTTCAGGGAAAGAAGGATGTATCTTATTAGTACACTAACTACTCATGTGTTATAAATCAAGGATGTATAGCTCTTCTCCAAGGGCCTAGATAATATATGGTATGCAACTACTGCATTTTTGCTATGTAAAACATTATCAATAAATTATACTGACTAATAAAATTGGTGAGAAGGCGTTCCAATGACATGCTAGTGCACATAAATTCTGATATCAACTTTTATTTTTATCTTCACAACAAATGTTTGCTAGGTTCACATAGTATAGACTATGGTTTGTTTCATCGGTATCTTTTGAATGAACCAAAACATAATAAACAAGGAACTAGAGCATAAAGATAGCAGTAGCTCACATTCACATGAATGCAAGTATATTTATCCTTGAGGACTTGAATACTGAATACATAAAAATTGTAAAGAAAAAGGGTTAGACATTATTTGCATTCCCCACATTGCTTATGCTGATGTAGTCTATCACAGCTAACTGCTTGAATTTCAGTCTCACTGCTTTCTGGATATCTGTGAAAGTAGAAAGTACAAATTAGTATGTCAAAATCCAAAGGATGATAACATGATAGGTATATAAATATCAAACAAAAATGATTTTTAAGACAGCTTAAGTATATTATAAAGTACAAAATATAGATTCGCATGCATATTTTCAGGGTAATGCATTATTTATCATTTACTAATACAATTAGCTTTAAACCATGCTGTTTCCATATTTTTAGATTAAGCAAACATTTTATAAAAATTGATATTTAATTGTAGGGCTTGAAGTGTGTGTATATGCATGCTTTAAAATAGCATTTGCTAGATGACAACTAAGGTTGCCCTTATTTCAAAAATAGGGCAAAAGTTCCAGCATTGCACTATTAAAATAATTCCAGAAGCTTATTTCCTAATGCTTCTTAAACTGGTCATATGATCATATGGGATTATGAGACAAGACAGCAACAAGGACAGCATCTCAAATCCAAGTGTCAAAGAAAGAATTTCGATCTTGTTAGTAAAAAAAGAATTTTAACATGGTTACTCATTTTTGGTCCAAATAGAGATAAAGAATAATTTTATGAAAGAATTCCCACAGCCGACTTACCGGCCGGTGGGGTTTGCGGCGATCGGCGGGGATGGAGGCCGCCATGTTGGGGGGCGGAGTCACGGCACCCACGTCAGGTGCCGTGACCACGTGGTGCGGTGCATGGGCACCGATTGGCCGGGCGAGCAGGGCAGCCCTATAAGAGGGGGCTGCCTTGTGGCGCAGCAGTCTCGCCCGGAGCATCGTGAGGCGAGGCTGCTGCTGCCGTTCCTCCCAGAGAGCTGCGTCACAGGCCTGAAGGCCTGCTGCGCAGCCGAGCGTCGCCGGAGCGTCGGGCCTTCGAGGCCAGAAGAGCCGCGAGCGGCGGCTGGAGCCTTAGTTCGCTTCGGCGACACCCCCCACAGGGTTTGGAGGCGCATTTGAGCAGGGAGGCATGGCGGGGGGTGGACGTAGTCGCTCGGGGGCAAGGCGGCGGGCCTCGGGGGGGCAGGCCGGAGGGCCGGGGGGCCCCCCCAGTGAGCCACGCCGCACCGGGAGGAAGCGGGCCCCCAAGCGGAATTGGGGTGAAGCCCCGGGGGCTCAGCAGTTCGGGAGGCCGGTAGGGGAAGGCAGCCCCAGCGGGGAGGTGAGCCCCCGGGGGCGCTCAGCGGGCCATAGGGGGGCCTCTTCAGCGGTGAGGGGTCGACGCCAGGGCCGGGCCCGGCCGGGGGCTGCGCCGGGGGGAGCGGGCGAGGCCATTGGAGCAGAGGAGGTCACTCCCAGTGGGTCTGAAACGGGTCTATCTGGGGCTGAGGCCCCCGCTGCAGGGCCTGCCAGGAGGGGGCAGAGGGATGGGGATTCCCTTTCGGTTTCCTCACATTTACTGTCTTCCTTACTTGAGAAACTTGATGAAAGGCCAAGGAAGCGGGGCAGGTCCCGGCGAGGCCGTGCCACGGGCGTGGACAATACAGAGGGGTCTCGGAGCTCGTCGGGGTCCGTGGACAGTCCGCGGAGGGCGCGCGGTACTCAGCGCACGAAGCAACGCAGCAGGCGGCGCAAGGCCAGGAGAGCAGTGTCCGGCTCCGAGGATGCAGACGACGACTCTTCTCACTGGGGTGAGTGCCCTGTGCCTAGGCACCGGTGGTCCCTCCCAAGAGGGCCTCGGGGCAGGCTACGGGCTACAAAACGCACCACACAGGGGGGTCAGAGGACATGGCGCTCCCGCACAGCTGCTCAAGTTTGGAGGAGGGGGCGTAGAAGGGCAGTGGCCAAGCGGCACAAACGGAAGAGGGATACCTCGAGGGACAGTTCTGGGTCAACCACCTCGGGGTCCACCAGTACCTCTTTTGACAGCGATAATCCTTTCGCGCCGGGCCTACCGGACACTCCGCTTAGTATGCACATGTCCTAGTCCCTCAAGCGTAAAATTTGGCGGGGCGCTTATGTGGACATGTTTCAGATTTTGCTACCTGAAAAGTCTAAGAAGGAGAAGGATAAAGAGGGCAAGAAGGGGTCGGATGACCCAAAAGGCACCAAAATGGACAAGGGGATTCTGTCGTGGGCGTATGCATTTTTGGCCTACCACTCTGTGGTGGTGGAAGACGATGTCCATAAGACACATGAGCTCATCTTGTACATGAACATGATTCTGAGAGCGTATCAGGAGTTTGGGGGGGAGGCTTGGAAGCGCTATGACGAGGACTTTCGCAGGTTCGCCGCCCACAACAGACACTGGCCGTGGGATATGTGGCATAATGATTTGTGGCTTCAGGCCACGCAGCAAGCGTCGACTCCGGCCAGTGGGCGAACACCCACAGGTCATCTGCTCTTAACAACGGGCAAGGAGGCTACTCTTCCCCGCCCGGCGGTGGGGACGGGGACCCCGGCCTCCGGCCAGCGCAGCACGGCTGGGTCGTCCTTTCGAGGCCAGCCGTACTGTTACGAGTACGGCGCCAGGGGGGCCTGTTCCAGGTCATATTGTCGTTTTCGCCACGCCTGCGCCTTGTGTAGTGGTAGACACCCGACCTCCGCTTGTTACAGGGGACGGGGAGGGGACGGCTCCAAGGACGCCGGGACCCCCGCCAAACCCCAACCTGGGGGAGCTCAAGGTAAGGGGCCCAACCCCCGTTAGATTGGACAGGTTGCAGCATTGGCTCACCGGCTACCGCCCCAAGAAGGGTGCTGATTTCCTGCTCGCGGGGTTCTCCGCGGGCTTCCGGATCCCGTACGGGGGGCCGCGTAGGGCCTGCATGTCGGACAATTTGAGGTCGGTGGCAGGTATGGGCCACGTAGTGCGGGACAAAATTATGAAGGAGGTGCGCGAGGGCCGGGTTTTGGGCCCCTTTGCGGAGCCCCCCCTGCCCTTCCTGCAGGTGTCCCCCACTCGGTGTGGTGCCCAAGAGGGCCGCGGGAGAGTTCAGGCTCATACATCACCTGTCGTTCCCCCCTGGTGAATCGGTGAACGATCACATTCCTGAGGAGCTCTGCTCGGTGCGCTACACACCATTCGAGACGGCTGTCTCGATGGTCCGGGCGTGCGGAGTGGGGGCACTGATGGGGAAGTGTGATATCAAATCGGCCTTTCGGCTTTTGCCCATTCACCCGGGGGATTTCGACTTGTTGGGTTTTCAGTTCGAGGGCGGGTTCTTTGTTGATAGGGCCTTGCCAATGGGTTGTTCTATATCCTGCTCGTTGTTTGAGAAGTTCAGTTCATTTTTGGAGTGGGCATATGTTAAAAGTACGGGCTTTGCATCTGTCGTACATTATTTGGATGATTTTCTCTTCGCGGGGCCGGCGGGCGCCGTCGATTGTCAACAGGGAATGACGGGTTTCCAGGCTTTATGCGCGGATTTAGGCGTACCTTTGGCTCACGAAAAGACCGAGGGGCCTTCGACTAGACTGACATTTTTAGGCATCGAGGTGGACTCCGTTGCACAAACGTGTAGGCTACCCGAGGACAAACTGACTAGACTCAAGGAAGCGGTGAGGGTTGCCCGGGCCGCAAAGAAGGTGACTCTGAGACAGGTTCAGGAGCTGGCTGGCCTGTTGAATTTTGCTTGTCGTGTGATTGCGCCGGGTAGGGCCTTTATGTTTAGACTGTACAGGGCAACGGTTGGTGTGACAAAACCGCACCACAGGATCAGGTTATCGAAGAGCGTTAGGGAGGACCTCGTGGTGTGGCAAGGGTTTCTGGACGGGTACAACGGTGTGTCATTGTGGCGACAGGATATGCTGCTGAAAGCGGACTTTCAAGTGAAGTCCGATGTGGCGGGCACGACCGGTTTCGGTGTGGTGTGGCAGAACAAATGGTTTCGGGCTGACTGGCCGCAGGAGTGGCGCGGAGAGGCCATCTGTAGGGATTTGACATTTTTGGAGCTATTCCCAATTGTCGTGGCCATCGAGCTGTGGGCATCCAGTTTTGCCGGTAGGACAGTCCACTTTTGGTGCGACAATATGGCGGTAGTACACGTAGTGAATACACTCTCCTCTAGGAACGAACGGGTTATGGGTTTGGTCCGGCATATGGTAACGAGGTGTCTTGCCAATAATATGCTCTTCCGGGCACATCATGTTCCAGGGGTAAGAAACGGGGTGGCTGATGCTCTGTCAAGGGGGCAGTTGGCTAGGTTCCGGCTGCTTGCCCCACAGGCCGAGGAGCACCCGGAAGCAGCCCCACAGCATCTGTGGCTGATTGGAGGGCCGACGTAAGCAAGGCCATGGATTTGTCCATAGCTCCCAGCACCAGGAGAGCATACCAGCGGGCAGGTAGGGAATTTTGGGCTTTTCGTCATGATAGGAGATACGATCAGCTGTGGCCGGCCCCGGTCGAACACCTGCTCGAATTTTGCGCGCTTAACCGCCGCCGTGGGTTGTCTGCCCGGATGATTAGGGGCAAGCTGGCAGGCTTGGCCTTCGTGGCCAAGTCTCGGGGTTTTTCGGACACCACAGGGGATTTCAGGATTAAGAAAACATTGGAGGGGTGGATCAGGGAGAAAGGTCAGGCCCAGGGTGACAGCAGGCGTCCCCTAAAGCTCACCCACTTGAAGGGGCTTTACGAGCTGTGGGGTCGGCTCTGCCGCTCTGAGTACGAGGCATCACTGTACCACGCGGTGGCGGTGACCTTGTTTTTCGGGGCTTTTCGGGTTAGCGAGGTTCTAGCGGCTTCCCGAGCCGATAGCTCCGGCCAGGCGTTCACCACAAGGGATATCAAGTTAGGTCGTAGCTCGGTGTCCTTGAGGCTTCGACGGTCCAAGACCGACCAGAGGGGTAGAGGTGTGACGGTCCAACTTTCCCGGGCTAACAACCGGCGGGTGTGCCCGGTGGCAGCGCTGGTGGCGTATTGGGCCCACAGGGGTGAAGAGCCGGGTTTTTTGTTTTGTCATGTGTCCGGTGAACCCCTGACCAGGTACCAGTTCTGGGCTGTCACGTCCAAGGCACTGGCAAGGTTGGGCTTGGACCCCAGACGTTACAGGACTCACTCATTCAGAATAGGTGCAGCGTCGTTGGCAGCAGTCGAAGGTTTCAGCAGGCTGGATATAAAGACAGTGGGCCGCTGGAGATCTGGGGCCTTCCGGACGTACATCCGCCCCTAGGTGAGTGGGGCGGGGCGGGGGGGTTGTGCTGGGCCGCCAGTCTGATGCTGCTCTGCTTCCTCCGTTTCTCTAGCCCGACGACTTGACTGGCGCCGCAGAATCCTGATATGTGGCCACAGCATGGTGTACTGGGCCGAGCTGAGGGCCCGTGAGACGACGCCCGGCACGAATTTGGAGATTGATCGAGCGGTGGTTCAGTGGCTAGGCCGTCGAGGCCTACGTTGGCGTGAAGTTCTTCCCCTGTTGTTCAACAGTGGGAAAGTGCGAGGGGTGCCGGGCTGTTTTGTCTTGCACGTTGGTGGGAATGATCTGGGAGCGATGACAGGTGTAGAGCTGCTGTGGCACATTTGGGAGAGTTTGCAAGTGATCTGGGAGCGGTGGCCAGATACGTGTGTGTGGTGGTCCAACATCCTGCCCAGGAGGAGTTGGCGGCAGGCTAGGAGCCCTAGCGCAGTGGATAAGGCTAGGAAGAGGGTAAACAGAGCGGTTAAGAAGTGGGTGATTCAGGCTCGGGGTGGAGTGATAGACCATCCAGACATCAGGGCGTCCCTCATAGACTTGTACAGACAGGACGGTGTACACTTGACCGATAGTGGGAACGATAAATTTATAGCCGACCTGCAGAGGTGCCTGCACATATATGTGCAGGGGGGGGAGCAGGGGGAATAAATTAAAATTTCACCCCCTGCTGTGGCCGATAGGGGGCGGAAAATAAAATAAATAGCAACTGGTGAGCTCCTTTAGGGGCACCTCTACTGAGGTGAGGGGCGAGCTCCTTCTCGGATTACAGGGCTCGACCGGCCTGGGTTCGGGGAGTGAGTCGCTCCTGTGGCTCGCTTGCTGGAGTTTAACATAGACCAGTAGCGAGCCATCCCACATGCCAGGTGTGGCGTAGTAAGGGTGCAGGGGGTAGGTGTAGTTTACCAGGACCCGCACCCAGTTTCAAGGAGTTTTCGCCCCAGGGTTGCTCTGTCTGAATTGGCTACGTTATTCCGCCCCCATTTGATTTTGCACCCTGCAGGTTATGTGGGGTTAATGGTTTAAATAAGTTAATAAGTTAAGAAGTTAAGTTGTTTGAATAAAAGTGACCCCGTTATACCCACACCTTGTGTCCGACTATTACTCCACCTGCGCCGCAATTCCCACAGCCGACTTACCGGCCGGTGGGGTTTGCGGCGATCGGCGGGGATGGAGGCCGCCATGTTGGGGGGCGGAGTCACGGCACCCACGTCGGGTGCCGTGACCATGTGGTGCGGTGCGTGGGCACCGATTGGCCGGGCGAGCAGGGCAGCCCTATAAGAGGGGGCTGCCTTGTGGCGCAGCAGTCTCGCCCAGAGCATCATGAGGCACCCACCCACCCTCCCTCTGTTACAGGGTGCATATGATGGGTCGCCCTCCGGGGGGCCGAGTAGGAATTTTTTGCAGTCGCAGCAGAATTGGACGAGCTGCGATTGTTTTTTCGCCTACTCCACTCTGTGCGTGGGAGTGTGGTTAGGGGGTGGCCCCACCAGCTAGTGCCCCCCCCCTTAGGGTCACTGGGGGGGGGAGGGGTGGCCGATAGGGGGCGGAAAATAAAATAAATAACAACTGGTGAGCTCCTTTAGGGGCACCTCTACTGAGGTGAGGGGCGAGCTCCTTCTCGGATTACAGGGCTCGACCGGCCTGGGTTCGGGGAGTGAGTCGCTCCTGTGGCTCGCTTGCTGGAGTTTAACATAGACCAGTAGCGAGCCATCCCACACGCCAGGTGTGGCGTAGTAAGGGTGCAGGGGGTAGGTGTAGTTTACCAGGACCCGCACCCAGTTTCAAGGAGTTTTCGCCCCAGGGTTGCTCTGTCTGAATTGGCTACGTTATTCCACCCCCATTTGATTTTGCACCCTGCAGGTTATGTGGGGTTAATGGTTTAAATAAGTTAATAAGTTAAGAAGTTAAGTTGTTTGAATAAAAGTGACCCCGTTATACCCACACCTTGTGTCCGACTATTACTCCGCCTGCGCCGCAACTGTTGTTGTACTAATTAAAAAATAATCTAATCAAAATAGAAAAGAAGAAAGAAAATTTCCATGAAAGTCATTCAAAATATGGACACATTGTCTATGACAAATGCTTGAACATTCAAAATTCCATAAGCAATAGACAATTTCAAACATTTTTCCAAGTAGATATCAAACATATCAAAATTGACATATACTTAATTTCCAAGACTGTTATACCATTTATTAAAGAAGTGAAGATCTGTCCAATGACATATGCAGATCAAAATCTAATCTTAATGTAATAATTTCAAAGAGAAAAACTCCTTTTAGGTAGTGGATGAATGACACATTACTACATTAAGAACACATGCTACACCTCTTGATATGTCATAGATAATAACAAGTAAAATATATATGAAAGGAAATCTGATAAGATTCACAAAATCAGAAATAAAAAACAAATTCAAAAGAGGGAAAAGTTTAAAAATTTCTTATTAGAATTTATGGCAATAATAAATTAACAATAATATTAGAAAAAATATTCTGGTAGATTAGAGGTAGATTAGCATTTCCTAATTTTAGATTACTGTTGTAGAACAAGTTGCTTATGGATAGCATATTAAATAAAATCTCTGAATAGCAAAACATCAATAAAAATAGTAGGCTTGGCCAATAAACCTCACAGTTTTTATGGTACAAAGAAACAAAATAAGTAACAATATGAAAGGCCATATTATAAAGCATTGTTAAAAATCTGAAATCTAAAAACAAAGATAAATCTTGCAATCTTGCCACTAGCATCAGGTCAAATGCTTTTTCGCTGGATATTTTTCTGCTCCATATAAAGCTGTTATTATTGCCATAAATCCTAATAAGAAATTTTTAAACTTTTCATATTTTTCAAAACTTGTTATAATAGTTTTGAAATATATCATTACTTCATTCTGCCAATATTTCTCTGACTCCTTTGTCATTGCATAGCCACTCGGGGTGGGTGGGTTGACAAAAATTTACTTATCTTTTTTATTCCAAAAAAGAGTCTTCATTACCTATACGAACATGATATATCTATATTCAGAACACAGAACACACAGACGCAACAGGAACTGCTAAGTGAAGAAAGGACTCTACCAAGGTTAATATGTCTGCAAATAATTGGAAAAATAAAAAAGATGTCTCAAATCAGAGGAGACTTTGAAAAATAGAACAGAATTTGAAATAATTATACAAAATCAAGATAATCTGTTAGGACATTTTTATAAATTGTTATTGAAATATGATTCAGAGGCAGAGTAAATGAAAAACTATATAATAAAATGGATGAAAAATGGCTATAGCATGAAATGAAAAAAAAAAATAACTGTGCAACCCCTTGTTAACAGATATCAGGCTATAAATTGATAAAATGCCAGGATTAGACAGAAGAAAATTCATAACTAATTTTCTCACAATATTTGAGAAAAATATTTGAAAAACAAGTTCATAAAAGTGTATGACGATAATTTGTTCCTAACAGCTTAAACTAATGAAAATGGGACATGCTACCAGTAATAATAGACAAGAACTATCTTCAGATAAAAAAAATATTAAAATGATAAATAAACAAATATTTGGAATCTTATTAAGAACCAAATGTCTAGATCTATCTAGATCTGTTCAGCAATAAACAGGCTTTCTTATCCCTTTCTTTGTTTAAAACTTATCTAGGTTTCCTCATATGTAAGAACAGCAAACTTTGTTTAAAAAATAGATTCACTCTGTAACTATAAATATAACATGAATACAAAAATCGATGACTGACAAACAGACAGACAGACAGACAGACAGATAGATGGCAAACAAACATTTTAATTTATGTTGCTTTCGTTATAAAATGCATCTGGTAATGATTAAAATCTAACACTATTTCTCGCGTCAGTCTTATAACTAGCTTGACTCAATATTCTGTTAAGTGATCCTCCAAATCAGTTTTGTAACTCTACTGTGTTTTGAGAATCAAATCACTCAAATAAAATTAATTATATTTTCCCTAGGTTCACATACTGTACTTTGAATACTGTATCACTTAGAACAATGAGTAGTTACAGTAGGCCTTATGCTTTCTTGTTTTTATTTTAGAGCTAAGAAATTAAAGGGAATTAGTAATCTCTATCCTCTTATTAATTTAAAAACTAGCAACATTACAATTTTAGAATATTTTAAGCATTTCCATAAGCAATGTGTTAGTGTTATGTCAGGAAAAATATCATTTGTGTGAACAACCAATGGAGATGCTGAACTGCAAAGCAAAGAAGTACAAAGACAAAAAGAGATACTGTAATAAAACCACCATGGATATCAGAGGGTTCACATTGACAAAATGCAAATAATTACTTAAACTATTTATCTATCTATCTATCTATCTATCTATCTATCTATCTATCTATCTATCTATCTACCTATCTATCTATCTATCATCTATCTATCATCTATCTATCATCTATCTATCATCTATCTATCTATCTATTTATATATATATATATATATATATATATATATATATATATATATATATATATATATATATCATCTATCTATCATCTATCTATCATTTATCTATCTATCTATCTATCTATATCTATCTATCTATCTATCATCTATCTATCTATCTATCATCTATCTATCTATCATCTATCTATCTATCTATTTATCTATCTATCTATTTATTGATTTAATTTTATGCCGCCCCTCTCCGTGGACTCGGGGTGGCTAACAACAGTGGTAAAAACAGCATGTGACAATCTAATACTAAAACAGCTAAAAACCCTTGTTATAAAACCAGTCATACATACAAACATACCATGCATAAATTGTAGAAGCCTGGGGGGAAGGAATATCTCAGTCCCCCCATGCCTGATAGCAGAGGTGAGTTTTAAGGAGCTTATGAAAGGCAAGGAGGGTGGGGGCTATTCTAATCTCTGGGGGGAGTTGGTTCCAGAGGGCTGGGGCCACCACAGAGAAGGCTCTTCCCCTGGGTCCCGCCAAATGACATTGTTTATACTTTAAAAGTTCTCATTTAGGTAGTTCCTCACCCTTTGAGCCAGTATTTGACATAGCTGCTGAGCACACTTTTTATAAGCTAACTTTCTTGCCCATGAAGTATAATAATATTGTAATAAGATGGGATATTAAACTAATTTAAATTTATAATTTATGCCAGCAGAGGTTGTGAATGCTTGACACATTCAAAAGAAAATTGGACTGCCATCTGGCAGAGGTGGTGTAGGGTTTCCTGCTTGAGCAGCAGGTTGGACTTGATGACCTGCAAGGTCCCTTCCAACTCTAATAATAAATAAAAATAAAAATAAATAAATCCACTTCTTCATGGTACATCCTATATAGCAGTGATGGCAAATCTTTTTCAGTTTGTGTGCCAAAAGTGTGTGTGTGTGTGTGTGCTAGTATGTGCACAAGTCTTGCTGAAGCCTGGGATGGTGAAAAAAATGGCCAAATGGACAAAGTGGACATTCAGAAAATAGACTTGTGCTGGGTTTTTTGCACTCTAGAAGCTTCAAGGAACCTTCCTGAAGCCCTAAAAGGTGAAAAATGGGCAATCTGGAAGCCTATTTTCCAAATTTCTGGTTTGCCCATTGGATTGTTTTCTGCACTCTGGGGCTGCTTTCCGCACTCTGGGACTGCTTTCTGCTTCCCTGAAGCCTCTGGAGAGCAAAACAACGTTCCCCAAGAGCAAAAACCAGCTGGGTAGCACACACTAGAGCTGATTTAGGTCAACTCCCCACGTGCCCTCCGATGTGGCTCCGCAAGTCACACACACGTCATGGGTTCACCATCATGGCTATATAGCATAACAGTGTGAACTAAACAAACTAGAAATTTCTGGAAGTCAGACTACTATTTAGACCAGTGATGGCAAACCATTTTTTTCCCCAAGAACCAAAAGAGTACGCATGCTATTACGCATGCGAGAGTGCCCACACCCATAAGTCAATGCCTGGGGAGGGCGAAAACAGCTTCCCTCACCCTCCAGAGGTACTCTGGAAGCCAAAAATGCCCCCCCAGTATCTCTGTGAGAGGCAAAAATCAGCTGGCCAGCACACATGCATGTTGGAGCAGAGCTAGGGCAATGGCTCGTGTGCCAGCGGGTATGGCTGTGCATGCCACCTGTGGCACTCATGCTATAGGTTTGCCATCACTGATCTAGACTTTCCTGGCTCTCAAAATATATGGCAACAAAAATTAAAATTAAAAATGGACATTTTAGGCCCAAAGGGAATATTATTCTGATCTGCCAAATCAATGTTGAAGGGTTTAACAGATCCAATAGCCAATATGTTTCCAAACTTTTATAGGACAATAACATAGACATTGCCATCCTCCAAGAAACACAGATTGGGATGATCTAGGGCTGGACATGAAAGCAACGCAGCTGAAGTGAAGGCTTAATTTCTTTTTATTATTCCAATTTTTCTTCCCAATGTTCCCACAGTTCATTGTAAGTTCAAGACCAAAGATCCAAACCCAACACACAAACACACACACACCACTAGTTTCTGGCTGCTGTGAGTCCAGAGAAGCAGTCAGTTCTGAGACCAAACACAGTTCAGGAAACAAGCTCTTGACTGCAGCACAATCTGAAGCAGAGCCGTATTGCTGAGTACTTACTCATGGCCAGGCCAGCCAAAGCAAAGCAAGTCAAACCTGGGCAACACAAGGTGGCAAGATGTTAGCAACTGCAAGTGTAGCTGGAAAAAGGCAACACTTGTTCCTGACAAGCATCCCTCCTGACCGCATCTCTTTAAACCTTATTCTCCATGTGAGCCTTGTGATAAGGGTGCCCCACTGAGCACCACACCCACCCACAGCCTATCCTGCACTGATCCTGCCTCCTTTCTGTTCTGTCTGGGTGCCCCCAGACTTCAACACCAACTGGAAAAAGCAGCCAGAGACGCTGGTAAAATCAAAAGCACTTTATAGTTTGAAAAATAAACACAGAGAAAAACCTGTTCTTCCCAACAGGCAGGCTATGAGACTTCACAGCAGAGTCCTGATGGCCAGACAATATAGCAGACTTCTTGCTGGCACACCCACCACTGTAGAGAATAAGACCCACACCTTTCCCCCCCAAGGTTTCAGTATTCAAAGTCACAAACCAGAATTCCAAGACGCCAAAGATCACAGCCAGGTCCCAGGACTCCCAAAGATAATACTCCACAAGCCAGGAAGGGTGGGTCTGCCTTTTCAGCCTTTCCAGAGAGCACCACACCCAAACCCAGCTGTTGCCTCTTTAGTGCTGAAAGTACCTGGCTAATTGTCCCCTTCGTTGTGTTGCTCTTCTCTGCCGGAGATCGATTATTGCTTGTGCATTTTCATCTAAGGAATCCAGGCTGCTTGCTGGGGAGAGCTCCCTCTCAGGCGACTCTGGCTGTCCTCCCTCTCCCTCAGCCTGAGATTCCTCCTCCCCGTCTGCCTGAACCTCCTGTTCCTCATCCTCCCCCTCTGAGCAGGAAGCCGGCAGAGGATCAGCCATTCCCTGAGGGGCCTCAAACGGAATCACAACACTTTCCAACTTTCCTGCTTGAAGATCAGGTGGTGGATGCTATCACTCTTCCCTAGAGCTCCATTGCTCCTCTTCTCCCCTGCCAATTCCTTCCCTCTCCTCCTCCCCCTCTCAGTCATCCTGCACACTCTCTTCATCACCGACCATCCCTCCAAGGACCGAGAGATCCAGAACTGTCTTGTTCTGCTCCCCTGGACATGCCCCTGGGGGTCAGAGAAACTGTGCCATCCTCCTCCATTGGCCCTGGCTCTATCTAGTCCTCCTCCTCAGATCCAAGCCCTGACGAGGCCATGACCCACATAGAAGGTGAAGAACAGCAACTCAGAAGTAAGATTCATGACATGTTGGGAGCCACCTAACACCACAGCTATGGCATGATTGCATACGTTAGAAAGAACCTTTATAAAATGTATTGCCCACCTATCTTACAAAGGCTAAATTTGGGTGGTTTACAATTACCGTACATATACAATTAAAACATAAAAAATTAAAATCAGACATTAAAATCAAGGACAAATGGGGAGAGCAGGGTCAGAGTGATGAAGTTTGTATTAAAATTCACTACTATCTGCACAATTATTTTGAGCTTTAAAAAAATTATTAACTTGTTTTGCATATCTGTATTTTTAAATCCCTAGTACTGATATTCTAGGCCAAGAAGGCAAGTTAAATTATATCTGTGCTTGTTTGTTACTTTGTTTTACAAACATGAAAACAAGTTCAGAAAAGTTAAAATAGTTGTTCTGCTGTAATAGTATAATTTGTTTCCTGGGCATTAAATGAGAATGCTGGGATTTTAATTTCACTAGTTGGTTTCCAGCATCTAGTATAATTAATTTTCTCTTACTTTGTTGCTATAGAATCAAGTGGAAACTAATGGTGTAGAACCCCAAATTGTCAAGACCAAAATTAGCTTCTTCAAT
Organism: Erythrolamprus reginae; assembly: GCF_031021105.1. Taxonomy (NCBI): domain Eukaryota; kingdom Metazoa; phylum Chordata; class Lepidosauria; order Squamata; family Dipsadidae; genus Erythrolamprus; species Erythrolamprus reginae. The sequence goes on along the minus strand of NC_091963.1, from coordinate 36,965,768 downwards.
TCAGCAGTAGAGGAAAACTGTTCTATCTGTAAAGAAGCAGATTACTTCTATTGTGTGGTACATTCTTAACGTTCTTTGCCTACTAGCTATTTTTGGTTTGGTATGCCCAGATCTGAAGCAATTGTTCTCCCTTTAATTTTTTAAAATTATTATTATTAAAGATGATGTGCTATGGTAAGAATGCAGTATTGCTGGCTAACTCAACCCAGAGTTTGAAATTAGATCCTTATGGAGCTCAACACAGTCTTCCATCCTTCCACAAAATGAACACTATATTGTTAGGGACAATATGCAAACAATGCTTCCAGCTTATAAACTGTCCAGAGAGTGCAATAAAGGGCCATAGAGTGGGATAGAAGGCTAAATCTGTTGCTAAATGCTATAAAAGGTAAAGGGTAAAATGAAAGATTAAGAGAAAAATAAAAATGAGAAAATATAAATGTAAAACAGAACATGCAGAAAAAGGAAAAGAAAAAAAATCATGCAAAAATTGACTCAAATAAAATTCTTTTCCGTGGAGATACATGATTGTTTAGTTGTTTTAAAAATGCTTTAAATAAGTAAATCAAAATTCTTAGACTGCTTTAAACTAATTTTTTTGCCAATCTTTCTGCTTTAAATTAGTTTTCAATTATTTAAATTGTTATTTTATGTTTATGTTGGACCTTTGGGGTCATTGATTCTATTTGTTTGTTTATTTATTTATTGCCTAAACTGACAAATCACAGATGGACAAACAAGCAGTGTATGCAGAAACAATTTCTAACTTCTACCAGCTTCCCTATTTATTTTTCTAACAGGGAACTTTGAAAATGTTGATCACACTTCCTCAGCGGTACAGCACCTGGCCCTATGGTAGTGTTAGAGCAGGGGTGTCAAACTCATGGCCCATGGTCTAGATGCATCAGGCGTTGCCTTATCCCACACAGTTTAGCAAAGGGCGGGGTAGTCATGATATGTCATGTCATGATGCCATGACGATAAGTTTCTCATACCCTTTTTAGATAATCATTGCTAGTGCAGTCAGAAGGGGATACGATTGATGGATTGACTAAATGGTGGCAAAATGAGATACAAGTAGAGGTACAAGAGATGGAAAATATAGTAGAAAATATAAGGAAAATTAAAAATACAAGAATTAGGGAAATGAGAAGGAAAATATTACATAAGTGGTATTTTACTCCCGTTCAATTCGCACATTTTCAGCAGAATGTCAGGGGGAATTGTTTATTTATTTATTTATTTATTAGATTTGTATGCCGCCCCTCTCCGTAGACTCGGAGACTTGTTGGCATGGGTGTCAAGACAAAGGAGTGTTTATGCATATGTTTTGGGAATGCCCAATAGTGCAGGAATTTTGGCAAAAAGTGAAAGAGGATATCAATAGAATGCTAAATATACAATGGACAATCACTAAGGAAATGGCAGTACTAGTAAAAAGCAATGTGATGGGAGAATTTAGAGAAATAAAAAAAAGCAGCAATAGAAAGCGCTCAGGCAGTAATAGTTTTGGGTTGGAAGGATGTGACAAAATGGACAATGCAAAATTGGTATAGGTAAATGGTGGACCATATTCAATTTGAAATTATGGAAAAAAGGATAAATTCGGATAATGAAACTGAGTAGGGACAGCTGATGGGACGGTGGGACAAGGTAAGAAGATATATGACGAGCAGAATCCGAGACCAAGCTACAAGAAATAAATTGGAATCACTCTATAATATGTAAACAGATATATTGCTCTTGGGTTAAGTGGACTATACAAGAAACACCCCCAATTTGGTGGTGGGAAATGTGTGTGTGTCGGGGTGGTGGGCATAATTCACTATGCACTGTTTTATGTTGTGTGATATAAAAACTGTTAAAAATCAATAAAAATATTTTAAAAAACCAACAACACCCTTTTTAGATAATCCACAATTCTGGCAAATTTCAGTTCCTCAGAGAGGGGCGGCATAATCCAATTAAATAAATAAATTAAATAGATGGCTCCTTATTCTGACCTAGGCATTCCCAAACCACGAAGCAGACTCCTTACAACCTCTTTTATTTAATGTACAGTGAATTTCTCTACAGCAAAGTCTTTCCCTATCCTACAGTCTTTCAAGATAGTTCCAATTACAGACCTTTATAAGGCTTGGAAAGTAGCCAGGCCAATATCTTTCAGATGCCACAATACTTGGCAACAAGGCCGGAATGAACGGATTCTCTGCTGAAAACAACCCTCCCTTTCGCTCCTCTTTCGTCATCCACCTGTGGCCTTACTCTAAAGTCGACCCTTATTCTTTAGCTGTTTCCTTATTCTGCCTCCAATGTACAGCACTTATCAGAGTCTTCTCCAGACTCCAGGATTGGCCCATGTTCCTCTCCAACTGCCTCACTGTCTGAATCTGCTGCCAGTGTGCCCACTGAGGGAGGCACAATATTCCTTTTTTTAAAAAAAATCGCCCATTTGAAGTGGATTGGATTCAAATATTGTTCTCTCCTGAGGAAACAGAGACTTTTATTAGCATATAAATGAAAGATCATTCATCAGATAGCTTGATTGCTCTGCTGCATTGAATAAGTCCTGATTGGCTGTAAGTTTCCTGTCTCTCTTTCATGGCTATGGGTGCTCAAGCTCATGAGAATCCATAGAATCTTCTTGAATCTTGTGGTTTTCTCATGAGGAGCAGCTTTTCTGGGCACAAAATCTCTTGGCCTCTCATGTCCTGGGCTTAAAACCCAGCATTATCTTCACTCTTTTCAGAGACACATCAGTCTGATTTTTCTCACTTTGAAGCAAAATAATTCATAATGTTCTCCTTCTTCTCCACTTCTTTCTCCTTGCCAATAATTTTATTAGTTTGATTAAAGATTAATAATACTTAACTTAGAATATTTTTTCAACAAAATGTCTTTGACAAAAGCAAATATGCATTCTTTTAAGAACTATTTTACTGATATGAGCATGTCAAGGTCAACAAAAATGTGTGGAAAATAATAGTCACATACATGATTGTGTATAAAGTGTTAGGCAATTTCAGTATTTTAACTGCTTGCATATGACTGACTATAGAAGGTTTCACATCAAAATAATTCCTATAAATGAATGAATCCAAGCTATCAATTTGCCTCACTGCCCTGTCTTGCTAAATAGAAAATGCTTTAAAAGTCTTTTTTGAACTAGTACTACACAATAATTGCAATTATATTTTCTTCTGCCTAAAATAGATTTTAATTCCTATAGTTAGAAGGATTTGTCTCTTTTACTCTTGATCTCTCTATATACAAGGCCTAAAGAAGATGAGGATTCAGTCCAATAATCCTTTTGCCTTTTGTGTGTCTTGTTTTCACATCATTTGCGGATATTATGAATGTTCTTGGTCCCAGGAACAGCAGATGGTCTATTACTTGCGGCACAGGCGGAGTAACAGTCGGACACAAAGGTGTGGGTATAAATAGGGTCACTTTTATTAAACAAAATTCAAATTAACTATTTAGCCAATTAAACCACGTGACCTGCAAAGGTGCATAAATAAAATGGGGGCGGAGTTAACTTTGCAACAAACTCACTTGAGCAACTCTAGGGCGAAAGCTCCTTGCCCGGGTGCAGGGTCAGGTAAAATTACACCTGCCCCCTGCCCAATGCTACGCCCCCCACGGCGTGTGGGATGGCTCGCCACTGGTCTCTGATACGCCACAGGCAGCGAGCCACAGGAGCGACCCCCTCCCCGAACCCAAGCCGGTCGAGCCCTGTAATCCGAGAAGGAGATCGCCCCTCACCTCAGTAGAGGTGCCCCTAAAGGAGATCACACAGTTGCTGCTTACGCCCATTTCCGCCCCCTTTCGGCCGTCCCCCCCCCAGTGACCTTGAGGGGGGGGGCGCTAGTTGGTGAGACCACCCCCTAACCACACACTCCCACGCACAGAGTGGAGTAGGCGAAACAACAGCCACAATTCGGCCAATTCCTTGTGACTGCAAAAAATTCCTACTCGGCCCCACCGAGGGCGACCCATCATATGCACCCTGTAACAGAGGGAGGGTGGGCGGGTGTCCCGCGCCAGCGGGCAGGAGGCACTGCGCCACGAGGCAGCCCCTTTTGTAGGGCTGGCTCCCTCCTGCCCGGTTCACTGGGTGACCGAGCACCCAGGCGCTGCGCTGCGGCCCCCGGGGATGACGTGGGGTCCGCAGGCTCCGCCCCAACATGGCGGCCTCCTTCCCCGGCCCACGCCGCAACCCTCGCCAGCGGTGAGTCGCCAGTGGCATTGCGGCACAGGCGGAGTAACAGTCGGACACAAAGGTGTGGGTATAAATAGGGTCACTTTTATTAAACAAAATTCAAATTAACTATTTAGCCAATTAAACCACGTGACCTGCAAAGGTGCATAAATCAAATGGGGGCGGAGTTAACTTTGCAACAAACTCACTTGAGCAACTCTAGGGCGAAAGCTCCTTGCCCGGGTGCAGGGTCAGGTAAAATTACACCTGCCCCCTGCCCAATGCTACGCCCCCCACGGCGTGTGGGATGGCTCGCCACTGGTCTCTGATACGCCACAGGCAGCGAGCCACAGGAGCGACCCCCTCCCCGAACCCAAGCCGGTCGAGCCCTGTAATCCGAGAAGGAGATCGCCCCTCACCTCAGTAGAGGTGCCCCTAAAGGAGATCACACAGTTGCTGCTTACGCCCATTTCCGCCCCCTTTCGGCCACAGCAGGGGGTGAAATTATAAATTTATTCCCCCTGCTCCCCCCCCTGCACATGAATGTGCAGGCACCTCTGCAGGTCCGCTATGAATTTGTCATTCCCCTCGTCTGTCAAATGTACCCCGACCCTTCTGAATAAAGCTAACTGTGATACTCTGAATGTTGGGGAGATCTATCACTCCACCCCCCGTCTGGAGTACTCATTCCTTCGCTGCCCTGTTGCCTCTCTACCTGGCATCCTCCACCACCTTGTGCTCTTGGCATACCACCGCACCTCCGATAATACATGGTATATCATGCGTGTGTCAGTCCACCTTTCCACATTCACCAGCAACAGGTGGTTGCCACCAGTGGGCCACACCAAACAATCTGGGTCCGGCCCCTCACTGCTCCCAACATCCACAACGGGAGAGGCCCATCATACGGAGACCTCCGAGCTCAAGCCCCTTCCACTGAAGCCCCAGTGACCCAGCAACTTCCACATTCCTGAAGACAATGTTGCAGCTGTACATCCAGCCGACCTGCCACGTAGTGGCCGCAGTTCGCTACTGTGGGCAAGGAAGGGCAACTCCATCGCACTTTGCGCGTAATAAAGTGGAGCAGGGCCAGGACCTAGAAAAACGATAAGAATAACAAGACAGTGTTAGCCACCCGCTCCCAAAAACGCTTGTACTCAGGCGCTCGAATCTACGCCATGAAAACCCACTGACTTCAATACGCCACCGTATTCGCTACTTTGCGGAGAACTCGCTGAAAACCGCAATCAGTATTGCTGAGGGAATACCACCCGATACCCCCAATCCTCCTAAAAACGGCCCCCACTGTTATTTGCTCAGTGGAGGCCAGTCTTATGGTACAAAGGGAACCATTCCCTGGCGTCCGCGCTGTACCTGGACTGGGTCCCTCACACCCAGGCCTCTGTCCTGTTAGCTACGCCTGGCCAGTGATCAATCCACCATCTGCGTTACTGGAGACTTCGAGCTCAACCAATGCGGTTGCCACAGCCTCCAAATGAACATCGATTTCCTGGCCCAGGGAACCGTACACGATCCACTACTGTGCGACCAGGACAGCACCTGGCATACCCCCGTGTCCCAAAGGCCATAGTTTTGGCTGTCGAGTGAAACGGCCTTGCCTCGCTAGGTGAGAAGCTGGGTCTCTCCCAATGCCGCTGCCCCTGGGACTGGGTAAGATATAGCGGCTTACTAATTCTCCCCCGTCTGCGTCCTTTCCCTGGACCGTCCCTTGATCGCTCCCCCCGTCCTCAAATAGTCAGCCACCGGGTCTTTTGGTAGGAGAGCTAAGCCCCCCCTTGTTGCCCATACACGAGGGCGTGTAACCATGCGGTCCCCACCTGCACTCCTTTGCTTGAGCGAAGGCGCCGCCCACCATTCTGGGTACCCTGTGCCCACGCCCATGCCATGTGGCTGCCAACCACCTGCCCCTGCGCACATACTCCCCGTTAACCGACCGGGCCTTCTGCTGCTGTCTCGCTTCCCCGCCACTACATCAGCTGTGCCACAGTCGCAGCCCCATGTTCCTGTATTCCTCTCAGGCAGTCACCATACTCTTCTTCCGCCTTAAAGTGCCTGGGAGACGCGCCAATGTGCTCCGTGGCCCTGGTCGCTCGCCCAGGGGGTAGAATAGGTGCGAGAAGTTTATGCAGTAAGCAAAGGCCCCTGCAAATGCCTTCTGCACCGTTAGCGCACGAATTGGCTTGACCAACATGACGTAGATCAATATAACCATAATTTTAATGGTAACATCCTGACACCCCCAACGTCGACATAGCTTGCGATAATAACCATTTATAAACAACCCCTCCCTGAAACAATTAGTATAATGCTTAATAACCCCTCTTAAGGTAAAATCCACTCAAGCGTGAATTTGATTCAGATGACCGCAAAACCTAGCATTCGTGCAAGCCCCCCCATTCCAGGAAAGGACCACACCCTTGCTCTGAACGACTAAAGGGGCTGCGATAAACTAACTAATTCGTTTATTTATTCATTTATGCCATCGTCATGCCGCCCTTTTCCCTAGACCCATGGCGGCTCACCACATGTCGGCCACAGCACGTTTCAAACAGAGCCAGGCTATTCCCCCACAATCCGGTTCCACATTGCTTACTTCTGAGTGGATTAACCAGAGATTAGGAGGGGGTCTGCAGGCTGTATTTATGACATTAATAGTGGCTCCCAGGTTTGTTGGCACAGAAAAAAGGCCTGCTACCAACTACACCCGTACTGTTATGGCCCTCAGTACAAATTGACATTTGAGAATGTGGCCAAATTCAGAACATTAGTAGTGAGGAGCCACCGACAGTCATGCCAACAGTGGTGATCTACCCCCCCAGTGTCGAGGGCAGTATTGATGCTATCGCATAATGGAAGAAATGCTTCCCTGGCGTAATGTCTCCCTTACCAATACCTTGTTCTCCTTATGTTTCTTGTCCTAAATGGAACTGCCATAGCATACAACAAGTTCAGGGAATCCCAAATTATTGGCCCCCATTGCCTAAATGGCCCTCGCCAATTTAACTACCTCCCTATGTAATAAGGCCAACAAGGACCTCGTGTGGACCACTTGCCCCGGCCAAATTGGCCAATGATAGAAACATAAAGGATTGATGGCAGGAAAAAGACTCCAAGGTCCATCCAGTCTGCCTCCACACTACTCCCCGTACACTGTCCTGCAATGGATATGCTCATCCCAGACACGTTCAAATTCAGCCACTGCAGATCCACTGCCCCTGTCTGCTGTACATTCATCCCAAGGATCAACCACTCTTTCGATAGAACCATAAAATAATAAATGACAATGACAACGATAACACACGAGGCACCCAATCGGGGCGTGCTCACAAATACGCTCCACTCTGCTAGAGACGTAAGCCTTTACAGTGAGCGACTGTGCCCAGGCTGCTTACTGTAAGGGTGTGTATGTGTGTGTTCCAGGCTTTGCCCCAAACTGGGGAAAGGTGGGACTGCCATATGGGCAATCCCCCTACCTTGCAATGGGGGCATAGTAATGCTGCTGTCCAGCCAAATTACTGGTGCCTAGCTCATAAATCCCATAAAGTTAAAATAAAATATATCCTGAATAATAATAGTAATAATAATCATAATAACAATTCATTAATTTTCCATGTCACCCCCCTCTACCGACAATATATATAACATTGTAGCGTTGATTGACTCTTTATGCATCCCGCAAGTCGAGAAACCCAACCTTTGGCTTATACCAGACCATTAGCTTGCAGGCAGGAGCCTTGTTTCTCTCATTCGGTATACCCTAAACCCACTGTTAGTATGAAACTAATAAATTAAATTAATAGTATATTAAATAAAACTGAACCCAGTGGTTCAAATAATCCAACCACTTCATCAGCTGCAGCTTCCTAAAAAGGGGGGGAATTAGATCCATCAACCACTGTATTAATCCATATCTCTAGTGGAAGTTCCTCCTGAGCCTAGTGGATTAATAATAAATAGTACTTTAATTATTTTTTACAATTCATTGGTCAATAAATCAGTCAAGAATGAAATGCATCTTATCAAATAACTGGGTGCCATATTATATATATGCAAAATTAATCGGGAATAAATAATTCAATATTGGCATTATAATCGATAAATTACTCCTTTGTCCCGAAATGAGGGGAGAGGGGGGGGGCAATCCAATTATAATTTTATGACCAATTAACAAATCCCCCCGCCCTCAATCCAGGCTGCCATGTCTCTACCAATTAATCCTGTGGGTTTCAGCGAACCAAACAACTTCTGCCCACAGCTGGAAACATTAGCCTTACCGATCACTACCATTAAAAACAGATTTATATGTAGTAATAATAATAATAATAACAAACACGATAATAATAATAATTTATTAAATTCGTATGCCGCCCCTCTCCGAAGACTCAGGGCGGCTCCCGCAAACGCTGTGTGCTAATAAATACTGGCAAGAGGCAACCATGTAAAACCTCTCCTCCACCAGGGGAAAAGGGGCCCCCAATCAGCGACAGCCAGTCTAGAGCTAATGGGGGAGGGGCCGGCGGGAGGCAAGAACCCCCCCCCCCGGCGCCGCGCAAAGTCCAGCCACGTGGAGGAAGGGCGAACTGCCTATCTGCTGCTGTCGCCCACTCCCTAACAATCGCCCCGGCCTCCCCGCACTAAAACGCTCCAAGCGCTTAGCCCGCAGGGCCGAGAGAGCCCTGGCTCACCTGCCCGGGTGGCACACAGGCCCGGAAAACAAACAAACCCAGCCGGCAAGCCGTCGCCGCCCACGCGCGCCCTGCCGCCATATAAACAAAGTTGGGGGGGGGCGCCGGCCCGCGGCAGCCAACTGACCCCCTCCCCCCTTCCCAAGCAATCAAAACCCGGCAGGCAAAAGCAAAACGGCGAATCCCCCAAGTTCCCGCCGGCGCCGTCCTGCGCGCTGCCGGCAACGAAGAAGGAGAGGCGACGTCGCCATCCCGATGGGCGCCCGGCGAACAGCATGTTCCCGGGCGCTGGATGCCGCCGCCCCCCGTTCCCACAAACCCAAGCTGCCCCCGGCGATCGCAATCGATCCCAGGGGCTTCGCAAGTGCACCGCCGCCTCCTCATTTCTCCCGTCGGGGAGAAAAGGCTCGCTGGTCCCCCCTCGCCGGTAGGCAAGATCGGGGGGAAGAGATGTCCCGCGCCAGCGGGCAGGAGGCACTGCGCCACGAGGCAGCCCCTTTCGTAGGGCTGGCTCCCTCCTGCCCGGTTCACTGGGTGACCGAGCACCCAGGCGCTGCGCTGCGGCCCCCGGGGATGACGTGGGGTCCGCAGGCTCCGCCCCAACATGGCGGCCTCCTTCCCCGGCCCACGCCGCAACCCTCGCCAGCGGTGAGTCGCCAGCGGCATTCTATCCACAGTTTCTTAGACAGCTTTATGCATCAGGTTTGAATAGAAGGACCCTATTAATAGAACAAATAAAAGGCTTTATTTATAGAACAAAGATCTGATATACCCATATTAACAAATCAATGGTTAAGAATCTGAAATGATTTTAAATGTGTTTGTTATAACCTGTTGAGATTATGAAAATAAAAAATGCTTCCCATTTTCATTGGGCTGTCCATGGAACGTACAAAAACAATTGATTGTCAACTTAACTATGTTGGAAATACAAAATGATAATGTTATAAGTTTCATACAGCATTTACTTCAATGTTATTTGATAATGTGATTTTGGTAAAGGCACTTTGATTAAAAAATGTAAATGTAATTTTTAATTCTATTCCTCAAATTGGAACATTTTGATATATAAATTATAGTGCTATCACATATGAAATATGCTGAAATATGCTGAAACACGTATTATTTTATGAAAAATAGTTCATCCTAGATTTATGTCCATTGTGTGCTGATTAAGTGATTATATATTGGCATAATGGAATTTCTGTTTTGTTGTTTGGAATACTGTCTGCTCTTTGGTCATTTATAAATTAACATTAAATATATAATGATATGATCTTATCTAACCAAGATTTATAGTTACACTTAAAATTAAAGTTTATGATTCTTACAAAAATTAAAGGTATGGTTTTTTTGTTTTCTTTGCATTGACTTTTTGTATTTTTTTCTTCTTTCTTTAATTAGAAAGCATGATTTCTTATTTAATAATAAGAATGTCCTTTCCATTTGCATTGGCAATGAAATTCTTAAGAAGAAAGAAAATAAGGAATAAGGACATTAATTGACAGTACAGTAGTACCTCTAGATACGAGTTTAATTCGTTCCAGAACCGAGCTCGTATGTCGATCAACTCGCATCTCGAACGAATGCCTTTAGACTTTGTTTTTCCCCACTGAGATAACCAGAAGCAAGGATTCTTGCACCACCTAGTGGAAGCTCGGCTCATATCTCAAATTTGAGCTCGGGTGTTGAACAGAAATTTTGCTCCTGTCGTGGCTCGTAACTTGGAATACTCGCATGTGGAGCAGCTCGTATCTAGAGGTACTACTGTATTTGCCACATAATCAGGGTGGGTTCCTCCTGGTTCAGATTGGTTTGGCCAAATTGCTAGTGAGTGACCCATTGGTGATGTCATGATGACAATCCCAATCCAGATCGGTCTGTGGGTGCTGCCATCTTTTTTTTTTTTTTTAATTCCCCCCCCCCTTCCTTTCCTTCGGTTATCCCCATGTGAGTTATTTGTATCTGTGCAAAGCAAAACTTTACCAAAGGGGGAAAAAGCAACAGGAGGAATCAGGGAAGCAACTGGGGAAAGCAGAAGGACAACTCCAGTGGATAAGGGGATGAGCTGGGGTGAGAGTTTCCTGCACAAATGATTCAGGTCAATGTTTATTCTCAGCAGAACCAGGGTGGAAAGGCAGACAGGCAGCAGTGCAAAATTAGTTTATTTATTTAGCTATGCTGGTTGATGAATTCTGGGAATTAAAGTCTCCAAGTCGTAAAGTTGCCATAGTTGGAGACCCCTGTTCTAGAGGATTTTCTGCAGTAGTTTGCACTAAGAATAACTCCTTACATATGTGACTGTGTCTGAGTGGGTACTAGGTTGTATTGATTGATTGATTGATTGATTGATTGATTGATTGATTGATTGATTGGATTGGTATGCCGCCCCTCTCCAAAAACTCGGGGCGGCTAACAACAGTAATAAAACAATGTACAATAATAATCCAATAAATACTAAAAAATGATTTAAAAACCCATTAATATAAAAAACCAAACATACATACAGACATACCACACATGAAATTGTAAAGGCCCAGGGGGAAAGAGCATCTCAATTCTCCCATGCCTGGTGGCAGAGGTGGGTTTTAAGGAGCTTATGAAAGGCAAGGAGGGTGGGGGCAATTCTAATCTCTGGGGGGAGTTGGTTCCAGAGGGCCGTGGCCGCCACAGAGAAGGCTCTTCCCCTGGGTCCTCTTCGGTCACAAGACAGCCTCCTGTCCTCCCTGTGAAGGTGAGGGGACAATGGGTGGGAAGTACTTATGAGCCAATTTGTTCATTGATGGGCTGAGCCCCAGGGTAACCAGCAGCTATTGAGGCTATGACCCCATGTACTGTCCGAGAGTGCCATTGCCAGCACAGCCACTCCTCTCGCCTTCCTGGCTTCAGCTCTGAGATCAACAAAGAAGCACATTTGAATGGGGTCAGGGCATTAGTATGGGAGCTGCAAGGAGTTCAGGGCAGGTGGCAGTTTATCTTTGTGCATGGAAGGCAGGTGAGGAAAGGGCAGGGGATCTCCCACCACCTCTCCTCCATGCAACCTGCTGTGGACACAGTAACACCCCTCCTCACATAAGGCTGTTAACATTCTGAGTCCTTTTTTGGCCCGTCATGGCCTTGATAGCTGCATACTGATGGCACCTCACCCCATGCCCTTGGATGATCTCACCCAGCGGTTTCCTGTAGATATTAAATAGCATGGGGGAGAGGACTGACCCTGGAGGCACCCCACAGGGGAGAAGCCTCAAAGTTGACCTCTGACCCCCCACTAACACCGAATGTGGTCAGCCAGAGAGATAGAAGGAAAACCACTGCAAAACAGTGCCCCCCACTCCAAACCCCTCTAGCCGTCACAGAAGGATACCATGGTTGATGGTATCGAGAGCCACTGAGAGGTCAAGAAGCACCAGGGCAGAAGATAAACTCCTGTCCTGGGCCCACCAGAGATCATCTATCAGCGCGACTGAAGTAAACCCAGAGGCAGGGTTGGTTGAGAACGGTACTTTTATTCAGCTCAGAATAGGTAAGTGACTTTCAGCTAGTACCGTCTGCTCTGCTTGGGAGAAACCGCTTCTTTTATACATTTGCGGTTCCCGCCAAAGCAAGGGCAGGGCGCGTCTGAGCCAATCAGGAGCGACTTCCTGATTTCCAGCTCAGACAGCGCTTTAGCAAGGAACAAACTATTTACAGAGATACAAGGTAGCCATTACCAGGATACAACAGCGACTAAAGCGGTTTGCGTGCTGTAGCCGGGCCTGAATCTTGACTGCTGAGGGCCTAGATAATCGGCTTCTTACAAGAACTGCTGGAGCTGGAGTGATACCACCTTCTCTTTAGCTGAAAACTTCATCAGATTGTTAAGGGTTCTCATAGGGTTCTTTTTAAATACAAATTTAATAGTTAGGAATGATTTTAGTATGAAGTTTATTGAATAACAAAAAAAAAGGCAGGCCCACTCCCCTGTCAAAACATGATATAACATATTTAGTGACTTTTAAACTGCTTATGTTGCCCAAATTTTCAACAACTTACTCCAGATATAGCATCAACTTAGTTCTTGATTTATGACCATTCATTTAAAGATGGTTCAGAGTTATGACAGTGCTGAATAAAACCATCTACAACTCATTTTTGAAGCCACAGGATCCCTGTGGTCATGAGTTTATAATTTAGGCACTCATCAACTGTTTTACTTTTACAAAGGTTTCAGTGCCCGTGGTCATGCAATCGTGATTTGTAAACTTCCCAGCAGGATTATAAAAACCAAAGTAAATGGGAAACTTTGGATTTGCCTAAAATAGTCATAAAATTGGGTCTTATCATGTGATGATTCATGTAATGACTACATCACTTAGTGACCAAAATTCTGGCCCTAATTTTAGTCACAAGTCAACTAAACGTGAAGAACAAGAAGCCAAACAATTATTCAAAGCATCTGAAGGCAGAACAAGAAGCAATGGATGAAACGAATTAAAGAAGGAAGCAACTTAGAACTAATCAGAAGAAATTTTCTGACAATAAGAACAATTAATCTATGAAAAGACTTGCCTTCAGAAGTTGTGGGTGATTAGATAGCCATTTGTCTGAAATGGTATAAGATTTCCTGCTTGAGCTTGGGGTTGGACTAGAAGACTTCCAAGGTTTCTTTTAACTTTCTCATGATAACTAACTACTTCATTGGTGTCAATTTCTATTGAAAGTAAATCATAATCTCCTTTTTTTGAAACCAGTCTGATTAAGCTTTCTCGAGCCATACAAGAAGACATTTAGCTTCAGATAGCATTCTGTTGGTATTATTTCTCTTCTACAAAGGCTGTTACCTTCTTCAGATGTGTTAGCGATAGGAAGAAGAAAAACTGCAGCATCACGAAGTTTAGTACCGGGAATAATACATGCATTGATGGGAATAAGGAGATCGCTGACCATTTAAATAGGTACTTCTGTTCAGTTTTCTCAAAAGACACCTTACAATATAATACTATAGATGGATATAGCATTGCTTTCAGCTGTATGGATTCAGCTCCAGTGATCTTAGAAGCCGATGTCTTAGAAGAACTTGAACGATTAAAAATAAATAAGGGAATGGGTCCAGATGGCATCCATCCCAGAGTTCTTAAAGAACTCAGATTTGTCATTGCTACCCCCCTGACTGATTTGTTTAACCAATCCCTGTTAACAGGAGATGTTCCTGACTGGAGAATGGCCAGTGTTGTGCCTATCCACAAGAAGGGCAGTAGAGAAGAAGCTGGTAACTACAGGGCAGTTAGCTTGACATCAGTTATAGTTAAAATGATGGAGCCTCTACTCAAAAAGAGGATAAATCAGCACCTAAACAACAATAACTTATTGGATCCAAATCAGCATGGCTTTACTGAAGGCAAATAATGTCAGACTAATCTCATTGATTTCTTTGGCTATGTCACAAAGGTGTTGGATGAAGGTGGTGCCGTGGATATTGCCTATCTGGACTTCAGCAAAGCCTTTGATACGGTTCCACATAAAGAGCTGATAGATAAATTAGTGATGATTGGACTTAAACCCGGGATAGTTCAGTGGATTTGCAGCTGGCTGAAGCATAGACATCAGAGAGTTATTGTTAATGGCGAGTATTCTGAGCAGAGACAGGTTACAAGCGGTGTGCCACAAGGGTCTGTTCTAGGTCTTATTCTTTTTAATATGTTTGTGAGTGACTCTAAAGTGTGCAATAGGGTTGATATTCCTGAAGGCATCTGTAATATGGTAAATGATTTAGCTTTACTAGATAAATGGTCAGAGCAATGGAAACTGCAGTTTAATGTTTCCAAATGTAAAATAATGCACTTGGGGAAAAAGAATCCTCAATCGGAGTATTGTATTGGCAGTTCTGTGTTAGCAAAAACTTCAGAAGAGAAGGATTGATTTCTGACAGTCTCAAAATGGGTGAGCAGTGTGGTCGAGCGGTAGGAAAAGCAAGTAGGATGCTTGGCTGCATAGCTAGAGGTATAACAAGCAGGAAGATGGAGATTGTGATCCTGCTATATAGAGCGCTGGTGAGACCACATTTGGAATACTGTGTTTAGTTTTGGAGACCTCACCTACAAAAAGATATTGACAAAATTGAATGGGTCCAAAGACTGGCTACAAGAATGGTGGAAGGTCTTAAGCATAAAACGTATCAGGAAAGACTTAATGAACTCAATCTGTATAGTCTGGAGGACAGAAGGAAAAAAGGGGGGGGACATGATCGAAACATTTAAATATGTTAAAGAGTTAACTAAGGTCCAGGAGGGAAGTGTTTTTAATAGGAAAGTGAACACAAGAACAAGGGGACACAATCTGAAGTTAGTTGGGGGAAAGATCAAAAGCAACATGAGAAAATGTTATTTTACTGAGAGTAGTAGATCCTTGGAACAAACTTCCAGCAGACGTGGTTGGTAAATCCACAGTAACTGAATTTAAACATGCCTGGGATAAACATAGATCCATCCTAAGATAGAATATAAAAAATAGTATAAGGGCAGACTAGATGGATCATGAGGTTTTTTTCTGCCGTCAGTCTTCTATGTTTCTATGTTTCTATTGTTAAGTCCCTGAATTAGCCTTCTGATGAAGAAAGAAATGGTATCAGAATTTCTGATCCTTATATTAATATTTTTCTCAATCAGAAAAGATAGACTCTTTGTTCTATTACTTTAAAAAGAGATTGAAATCTCTGAACTCCCAAACACCAACTTATGAACAAATGAATATAATAGAATTTATTGGCCAAGTGTGATGAAGTAGCAAACTAACCACCCTCATTTTTTTTTAAAAAAAGTGTTTTTTGAGCTTGAACAGCTTTTGGTTTCAACTCCTGCAATTGGTAAATTTCTCTAAATATAACAAAATTATCTCACCACTTGCACAGTTGCTAAGTTTATTTTTGTGGATGTTATTGATTTGTGAGTTAATTAAAAGCATGTTCAGTGAAAATCAGTACTGCTGTGTCAGAAGCAACAAAGGATCATAAATAACTATTAACGGGATCCCCTAAAGGGATGCTGTGAATGGATAATATTGATTTTCCACAGCAGAACAGTATACTGTGGTGAATTACCATATCCTTCACAAGTGTAAAAATGAATCAATGGCATCTTAGTCCAAAAGTAAGCTTAGGGAGGCTCAGAAAATGTCATAGTTCTATAAAGAGCAGGATTATGTACATGAACACATTTGAAATATATTTTTTGATTCAGCAGGTTTGCCAGCAAATCTCTTAACAATAGCTAATTGTTCATCAGACTCCTGTAGTCTATTAATCAATGAGAAGTGAAACCTGGTAAGAGAATAAACTTTTCAATGGGGCCACAATCTTTTATAAATAGTGGGTATTATTTTGTGCATAGTGGCATAGTGGCATTTTAGAGCAGCTTGGTTTAGAGTAATGGCTCAAATTCAATAATTTGAATATACTTTATCCTTCTCTCTTTTCTTTCATCATTTTCTTCTTCCTTCTTCACTTTGTCCTCCCTAGCAGACATTTTATAGTTTGAAGCAGGCCAGCAAAGATATACCTTAAAAATATGCATTACAATTTGAGTAGAAAGACAGAAAAATCATGTAAAACCTATTAATCTTTCAGAATGAAGCCACGCAGAGTTGGTCTTCATAAAACAAATAAACTAACTAACAAAATAATAACAATAGTGTATAATTATATGTCCTTCCTTCCTTCCTTCCTTCCTTTCTTTCTTTCTTTCTGTTAGAAAAAAATAGGGCCTACATAAAAACACTTCTCTAGATTTCTAAACTTGTGAACTTTTGTTTCAAACAAGCAGGCCTTGCCGGGAAGAGATTGCAAGCCAGTGTAAAAGGGGAAAAACAAGTTGGTGTCGGGAAATGTTTTGATATAAAATTCTAAGAAATGTCTTTATAAGGGCACATTGACCTCCTGAGGTGAGCCAGAAAACATTCAGAAGAGTGAGGAAAACAACATGATGGATATTGTGGAAATTCCCCAAGAAAGGATGGTGGAATATTAGGATGAAGTAATAACTTGTTTGGAAAAACAACTCCAAATATGGACAGAACATTGACAGAAGGAAGAGGTGTAAGCAAAACATCAGAAAACCTATACAAGATGATCCCTGTAGTTGAGTAATTTACCTCCAGAGGAACATGGATACCTTTCCGTGACCTCTACAGGTCTCTGTAGGATCATACCGGTCTGATATTTTCTATGTTTTCTATATTTTCTATATTTTATTGTTAATGAAGACTTTTGCTTTTATTCTCTTGTTTCTTTTTTGTTTTGGAAATAGAGCACAGTCAATAGGGAGAAAAGTACTTAATGAAAAATTATCAAAAGAAACCCCTTTCAAACATGTTGTTTCTTCTCTTGAAGAAAAGAGAAGATACTATTAAACATGTACCAGGCAGACAAATAAAAAATAATTTTAGAATGATTATTAATACCTTAGAATTTTATGAACAACACCGAGGAAGACAAATGTCACTAATGTTCCTAGATGCAAAAAAAGCTTTTGACAATGTAGATTGGACATTTATTAAAATGCAATTAAATAAAATGAGATTTGGAACTAAATTTGTCAATGTAATAGATGCAATATACTCAAATCAAACAGCAAAAATCATACTAAATAATGAACAACTTGAAAAGTTTGAAATTTTCAAAGGTGTGAGGCAGGGTTGCCCTCTCTCACCTTTACTGTTTTTACTAACTTTGGAAATTGTATTGATAAAGATAAGAGCAAATAATAAAATTAAAGGACTAACTATAGGAAAAGAAACCTATAAAGTACAAGCTTTTGCATGACTTTTTATATGACTTTTATAATTGAAAACCCTATAACATCAATACCTAATTTAATAGAAATGATAGAAGAATGTGGTAAAGTAGCAGGCTTAAAAATAAATAGAAACAAGATGCAATTAGTAGTCAAGAATATGACAGAAACAGAGGAAAGACAACTAGAACACATTACAGATATGAAGATAGTTAAGAAAGTGAAGTATTTAGAAATCTGGATTACATCCAAAACCATATCTTTAAAAAATGATAACCATACGAAACTTATCAGCGAAATTAAAAAAGATCTAGAAATATGGAATAACTTGAAACTATCTTTCATAGGGAGAATTTCAACAATTAAGATGAATAAGGTATTGTTTTTATTTCAGGTGTTACCTATAAACCCAGGAGGGAAATTTTTCAAGGAGTTAACAACGATAGTTAGGAAATTCCTATGGCAAGAAAAGACGGCAAGAATAAAATTAAGTGCATTAGAAGATATAAAAGAAAGAGGAGGATTTGCATTACCTAATTGGAAATTATACTATCAGGCAGCAGCTTTATCTTGGATTAAAGATTGGATAACATTAGAAAACAGAAGAATACTAAACCTGGAAGGTTACGATCTCATGTTGGACTGGCATGCCTTTATTTGGTATGGACAACAAAACACATTCTTATTTTAAAAAACATATAATAAGAAAACATCTATTAGAAGTTTGGAAAGACCATTTCTTAATCATTCCAGAATGGATCTCTCCATTAGAAGCAATTTGCCACCCTAACTTAATGCAGGAAAGGATGATACCAAAATATAAAGAACTAATAGATGACCAAATGAAATTAAAATCAAGACAAAAATTAAAGGAAGAGGGAATAACAATAGATTGGTGGTAATATATCCAGATACAGTCTAGATATCAAAAAGACACTAAAATATATTTATTTAGGAAAAGTAAAATATCTATTATATCTATTAATTACAAATCAGAGTAAATAATTTATTTAAATTATTTATTGTTAAATAAATAAATAAATAATATAATAAAATAAAAATTGAAATGACCTGAAAGCATGTAAATGTATTAAAATAGTTCATTTTTCTATAATTACAGTTATTAATGGTTAAATTACATAAAAACAAAAATTCTTCTTTTCATTTAAATTCCTATGTTGAATTTGCAAATTGTTAGTGTATTCTTTTTCTGTATTAGAAAGACTTCTACAGTAAGTGGGGCAATTGTAGCCCCAAATATACATTAAATGTACGTTTGTCCTGTTTGTCCTTTTAGTGAAAATTAATAAATATATTATAAAAAAAATAAACATGTAGAAATTATGATTTCTGATTCAAATCCTTTAAATTATAGCAAGTTTTTGAAAAGTAGAAGGGAACCAACTAACCTTATCTGAATCTCATTTGCAACTTGCTTCAACTAGCTTTAGCAACTAGTTGAATATACTGCAAACAAGATGATGGAATTTTTACGTGTTATAGGAAAATGTCAGGCATATTCTGTTCAACCAGACTGTTTTTGTCTTACTACACATTTATCTTGCAAATTTATTATGTATCAGGAAAGAATTCTGTTTACCTTGAAACTATAAATCCTGTTTCATTTTAGAACCAAATACACCCCAAAAAATCTTTAACTCACTAGACTTGATCAAGATCAATTTATTAGTATTGCAAATATACTTTATAATTTATTGTTGTGTCTGTGTCTGTGTGTGTTTGTATAACTAGATGATGGCTAGATAGGTATACTATTACTGATTTTCTTTTTGAGAGTTGAATTAATTTCTGATATGCATATCTTGTCTGTAAGTTATTTCTTGGGATATAAACATTCATTTCCAAAATGAATGAGAGTTGCATAATAGAGGGTTTCATGAATCTTTTATTCCCATCTATGATTTTAGGGCTAAGTTGGAAACTTGTGTGGAATAAGATTGCTCTAAATAATATAGCTAAAGAAAGAAATATTTGGCATAAACACAAAATTTCAGACACCTGCTATTCCTCTCATCTCCCAACCTCTTCTCCAAATATCCTGGTGTCATTTTTAAAATTGCTGTATATTTTTGTTGGAAAGATCTTGAGAAGAAATATTCTTTTCATGAAACCCAGCTGGGCAAAGCTTCTTGTAGGGTAAATACAAAAATGGAAATTGTGCTATGACATTGAACAGTGTATCTGCCAAAAGCGAATCTCCTTACTGGACTAATTAATTGTGATTGAAAGCTTCATCAGATCCCATTGTTTCATTTAACATGGGATTCAGCGAGGTATACAGCACCTATCACAATTAGAAAATTTATTCACAAACTATACATAATTAAAAAGAAGTTATATCTGCAGAGAGTGTCTAGTTGGGCTGGGGTGTGGTTGCTTATTATAACAGAATATAATATCAGCTGGAAGCAAAATCTTAAAAGTGCCATAATAAATACATATAAATAAATAATTTCTAGTTAGAGATTTTCCATTACTTGGAGAAAGAGTTGTATAACATAACTGGATTTTTCATAGATGTCAGGGGGGGAAAAGGAAGCTCAAGGGAAACAAGGGGAATTATTGCCACGAAATCAATTTGGCTTAGTGATGGGTTCACATATCTCAACTACCTTGAAATATAGAAATGCCAGTAGCCAAAGGTAAAACATATGTATCCCCAAAGCTATATTTTTCATTTGTCTGTAGAAAAAAAAATTAGAATAATTGCTGGTTCAGTAGCTCTGGTTCAGTCCAGGTATCTTTGAAACATTTCTGATTGTATCTTATTGTCTCTATTTTTTTATTGTTCCACTGTTGATATTATACATAAAGTGTGTGTGTGTGTGTGTGTTTGTATCTATGTACGTATGTACGTATGTATGTATGTGTATATATCTATAATTGTTTAATTTTTTTTATGATAACTTACATGATCTAGAATATGCAAATTCATAACGTGAACATTATTAATGCATGAAATAACTAAATCCAGTATCCCTAATTTTATTCCACAGACAATAAATATATATTGTTTTTTGTGGCTGGAATTACTGATTGATGAAAAATTTTGGTTCTGACATTATTTCCTTTCTTCTTCTCTCGTTTTAATAGTTTTCATGTATTAATTTCATTGCTGATTAAAGAGGTATAGAACTGATATACTAGTGAATTTCAAAAGCACACAGCTGCTGAAGTAATGTTAAAGAGATGCTGGATATTGAGAAAATGGTAGTGCTGGAGGTTTTCAATGTCTGTTTATGGTTGTCAGGATAGGTTCTCTCAGTTTAACCTTTAATAATAAAAAATATGGAGTTTTGTGATTATAGTATTTTGTGAACTTTAATATGAAAGTATCTCTTCTCTAAAGCGAAGATGAGCTTTCCTGTTATTTGGATTTTCAGAATTTTTTTGAGCATAATTTTACAGCTAAAGCTGAACTTTCTTAGAAAATACTAAAATTTCAACAGAAAGGTCATGGTGAGGAAATTGTGTGCAAAGTTTGGTTTCTCCCGATTCTGACCGGTTTGCCTGAACTGGTAATAACCTGCTGGGGATGTCATGAGGATGTCATGAAATTGGTTTGGTTGGTGCCAATCTGTGGGCACTATCATTTTCTTTTGAAGTTTTTTCTTTTATTTTTTTAGAATTTTTATTTTTTTAAAATTTTCTTCTCAGCATGCATAGAAGCTGAGTTTCTGGCATTGTGCATGTGGTCACCATCTTGTTTTCAGCTTTTTCTGGTAGGAATTTCTTTTGTATTTTTCGGTACTGTGCATGCATATCTGCATACGGGTCTATGGGGCATGGTCCCGCATTGCGGGAGAAGAGAGGTCCCGCATTGCAGGAGGAAGAGAACCATCAGTGAGGTAAGTTAAAATCCACCCCAATTGTGTGGTAAATGGTTATGCACAGGGGTAGGTACCAAATTTTTGTACCCCATTCAACTGTGCTTCTTTGTTGATCTCGGAACTAAAGCCAGGAAGATGAGAGGAGTGACTGTGGTGGCAATGACACTCTCAGACAGTACATGACAGGGGATGCACTGCTGCTAGGCCAGGCCAGGCTGCCCACTCTCTCAGTCCCAGAGCACTTTCTTCCTTCTTCCATTGCTGAGAAGAGAGAAAAAAGAAAGAAAGAAAGAAAGAAGAGGAAGGGAGAAAAAGAAAGAAAGAGGAAGGGAGAGGAAGAAAGAAAGAAAGAAAGAAAGAAAGAAAGAAAGAAAGGGGGGGAAGCAACAGGAGGAATCAGGGAAGCAACTGGGAAAAGCAGAAGGACAACTCCAGTGGATAAGGGGATGAGCTGGGGTGAGAGTTTCCTGCCCAAATGATTCAGGTCAATGTTTATTCTCAGCAGAGCCATGGTGGAAAGGCAGACAGGCAGCAGTGCAAAATTAGTTTATTTATTTAGCTATGCTGGCTGATGAATTCTTGGAATTAAAGTCTACAAGTCTTAAAGTTGCCATAGTTGGAGACTCCTGTTCTAGAGGATTTTCTCCACCCCATGTCCAGTCGGTGAAGCAGTGGAAGTGATGTGGCAGTGCCTGGAGGCTGTTAGGGTCTAAATTGGTGTCAATAGGCTCAAACTCAGCCCTGACATGATGGAGTGAATGTGGGTTTTGCCTCCAAAGGATAATCCTATCTATCCATCCATTACCCTGGGGGGAGGGAATTACTGACCCACTCGAAGAGGGTCCACAACCTGGGCATCCTCCTCGATCCACAGCTAACATTAGAACATCATCTTTCAGCTGTGGCAAGGAGGGTGTTTGCCCAGGTTCATCTGGTGCACCAGTTGCAGCCCTATATGGACAGAGAGTCTCTGCTCACAGTCACTCATGCCCTCATCACCTCAAGATTTGACTACTGCAACGCTTTCCACGTGGGGCTATCTTTGAAAAGTGTTTGGAAACTTCAGATCGTGCAGAATGTGGCTGCGAGAGCTATCATGGGCTTCCCTAGGTATGTCCATATTTCATCAACACTCTGCAGCTTACACTGGGTGCCAATCAGTTTCTGGTCACAATTCAAAGTGCTGGTAATGACCTATAAAGCCCTACATAGAATTGGACCAGAATACCTATGGGACCGCTTTCTGTTGCACGAGTCCCAGTGAAGGATTAGGTCCCACAGAGTTGGCCTTCTCTGGGTCCCATCGACCAGACAATGCCATCTGGTGGGATCCAGGGAAGAGCCTTCTCTGTGGTGGCCCCGGCCATCTGGAATCAACTCCCCCCGGAGATTTGAATTGCCCCCAGCCTCCCCATCTTCTGCAAGATTTTAAAGACCCACTTATGTTGCCAGGCATGGGGACTGACCCCCCCCTTTCCTGATTATAGCACTTGAGAATGATATGATTGCGTAGTACTGATTGTTTTTTAATATTAGGGGATTTTAACTTCAGTTTTACTAATTAGATTTGTACCACTGTCTATTGTATTTTATTATTGTTGTGAGCCGCCCCGAGTCCTTGGAGAGTTGTGGCATACAAATCTAATGAATGAATGAATGAATGAATGAATGAATGAATGAATGAATGAATGAATGAATGAATCTAGGAAGAATTTTTTCCATGGATAATGCAGATAATATCTGGGCATAGCTAATCCTATTGTAAAATCTTGATAAGTAAAGAACAGGTGTTCAAAGAAAAAAATAAATGCTATGTTTTGTTTCTATTGACTTTTCTTTTCCCTTTCAGGGAAGAAAATTGAATTTGGGGATGATATTGTCTTGTACATGTATGTTAGTATACATCATGAAAGAAATTTGTGACCGCCAAAGTTCAGCTTTTCAATGTCTATCTCAATGGTTCCCAAACATTTTCAGTCAACCACCCCCTTGGTGCTACAAAATCATCCTTAGTGTCCTTCATCCCTGCCCCACTCCTTATAAATAGCATTGTTTGGAATAGCAGTTTGCACTAAGGAAGATAGTAACAATAAAATTCAAAACTGTAACAATTAATTGCACATTTATTCAAAATCCAATTTAAAACAATTTTGTTAATTCAATAAAATTGGTGAATATGATCCAATGATACCAGATTTTCTAAATCTGATAGTCATTTATCAAGAATCTTAGTAACTACTAACTTAGTAAATACAGTAAAATTTAGTAACTACTTTACTGTTCAGTAAATTCTTAATGTGATCGATGGTTTTGCTTGTGTGATACTAGTTTCCCAATGTCTGGTTTTAAATCACTTAATCTTAAATTACCACATTCAATAATCTGGTATCAATTTCTTTGCTTGGAGAAAAGTTGGATGATCACACTGAAACCACATTCCACCAAATACAATGTTGGATATTCAACAAGGAGCTTCTTAACCATTGTCCATAGTGCACAATAGTGATTGGAAAATTCCTTTTGTAATCAAAACTCTTGGTATGATTTCTTAAACATTGGCTTCAACTCAATGTCATTTTACAGCTCCATTAGCTGCTCCTCCACTACTCCATCTTCCTCAGTATCTGAAAATGGATTTATCACCCAATCTGGAATTTCCATCAAAAGATAGAAAGATTCTGATATCACCCAGACATATCTTTATTCACAAAAAAATTGCAGATCATCATCTTGTATCCCATCTTTCTCTTCTAGCTCAAACAAGCTCGGAAATTGATCTGGCTCTCAATGGCCTACATTGCACTTTAATAGAGTTAACTTTGAAATAAATATAGAGGTAACAGATTTGTAATAAGATTAACCTCATTTCCTTGCAACTGCAAATTTACTTCATTGAACTTTGCAAACAATTCTGATAAAGAAGCAATGTCATTGAGTTCATCACTGAGTAAAGCTTTCTTGTCTTCAAAAAACCCTATAACAATGTCAAAAATGTTGTAAAAAAATATCACACAGTTGCCTTTTGATAGCCAATGAACTTCTGTTTGAAGCAGCAAATGATCAAAATCTTCATCAATCTCAACACAGAGCTCTTGGAATAGTCAATCATTGAGAGCATGTACTTTAATGTTTTTCACTGCAGTGATGACAGTGTGTAATGCCTTGCATAAGTGATGCCTGAGGTTTTTTGCAATCAGATGCTGGCGATGAATAACACAGTGAATGGTAAAGACATTTGACGCTACTTTTTTCAAGTAAGCAACACACCCCCAGTAGCGACCAGTCATTGATAGTACTCCAGCAGTTGCCCAACCTTGTATGTTGGTAAATGCAATTTCCTTGTCTTTGAAAAACTGATCAACAAGATGAAATATTGACTTCCCTTTAGTATTTGTTTTAAGTTGCCGTGCAAATAACAACTCTTGGGTCAAACTTTTGTCTTTAATAAAGCACACATAAGTAAGAAATAAAGATTCATTGCCTGGCAAAGTTGATTCACCCAGCTGTAATGCAAAGTCTGTTATCTATAGTATGCCACATAATACATCTTCCACATTCTCAGACATTTCATCTATGTATCTTTGCACTGAATTATTGCTGAGGGGAATTGTCTTAATTATATCATGTGGTTATTATATGCAAAATAGTACTCAAAACCTCACTAATGGCTGGTAGGATGAATTCTTTACCAATAGTATGTGGCATTCCAGACTTAACAATCAGCAATTAAATATTGTATGAGGCACACAAACCATCAGTGTTTTGTTGTAATTGGTAAAACATGTATAACAAATGCAGGCACATTTATTGCATAGCCGTTTTTTCGCCTATTCCACACTTGGGGGCCAGGGACAGGACTGGTAGGGGATGTCTTTGAAGTTGCAGCTTGAATTGGCTATCAATTGGCTTATAGTCCTTTGGTCACTGGAGCAGGAAGGGATGGAAAAGGGATATTAGCAGCAACTGTGTGATCTCCCTTAGGGTACCTTTTGGAAGGTTATAGGTGGCCCCTCGCCGGAAGCTCTGGACAGATCTGGCCTGAGTAATGGAGGGGGAAGGTCCTTGGGCCTTGCTGACCAGGGCCTCATGAGGGGAACTGGGGGCGAGCCTTTCCACATGCCATGGGGCATAACCGAGGGCAAGGGAGGGGTTGGGGACCTTCCCCTTGTCCAGCAAGGAGCTTTTGCCCAGAGTTGCTTAGAAATGTTACTGCTAGGGTTTTTCTCCCCATCTGGTTTCACCTATGCAGCTCTATTATTGGTGGCAAGAAAATATGAATTAATAAAGTGACCCATAAAACCCATTATCCTGTCCATTTGTTATTCCATCTCCACCGTAATGTTTGGATGCTTTTGAAGTTTGTCACAAAGTGATTGAAAAAAACGTTACATTCTTTTTTTAAAAAAATATTTTATTTACAAATATACAATGAATACATATAATTGCGATTGACAATAAAAACATTTCAAATTACAGAAAACAATAATCATGTTGCATTATAGTCTAAACAATATACATTGACAATAGACCAAGACAAATAAACAAAAAAAGGTCGATAAACATACAAACAGACAGAAAGAAAGAAAAGAAAGAAAAGGAAAGAGAAGAGTAGAGGGAAGGGAAAGGGTGGGCGGGTGTACGGTAGATCTGTACTGAGATTATGAACTAGATATATTTTCAGCAGCTCATTTCCTTATATCTAATATTTGACATTATAGATAAGTAAAAGAAAGCGTTGAATAAATCAAGATAAAGAGGTTTTTTTAAAAAGCCAGTCCAATTTTAGAGTACATATCAATGTCTCAAACATCTATTGAGAAAGAAGGAAAGATTTAATACCAGATTGGTATCTGTTTGAATATATACAGTTCTTGCCATTTGTTAGGCAAGTTGTTCTTTTTTTTCTAACCAACAGTAGAAAGGATCCAACAGTTGTTAAATGAGGACTCAGTATTGTTTCTTACTGCCATACATTCTTGTCTGCCCTGTCTTCAAATGTTTGTTCAGTCTGGAATACTTTATTACTTTATTAGAAAATACTTTTTCACATATTAGGCATTGTGGCAGCTGCTAGTTTGATGGCGCTGGTATAAATCCAAACTTAAATATTGCCTACATTTCTTCTTTGATTTTTCTGCTTCTGCCGTTTCTGCCTTGAAAATCAGGGAATACAGTGGTACCTCATGATACGAACTTAATTGGTTCCAGGAGGAGGTTCGTAAGGTGAAAAGTTCGTAAGATGAAACAATGTTTCCCATAGGAATCAATGTAAAAGCAAATAATGCGTGCAAATCCTTCAGGAAAATCCCAACTTTAGAAGGGAGGCGAACAGAGGGCAGGGAGGAGCACTAAAGGGGGCGGGTGGAAGAAGCAAGGCTAGGCTAAAGGGTGAGTGGGAAGGAAGAAAGGCGTCTTTCTTCAAAAGACACCGTTTCAGTGCCTTTGCAAGCACGTTGTTCTCTGCAAAATCATTCCTCCTCCAAGCCGCCCCTCCCTTTTCTTTCTTCAAAAGACACAGTTTCGTCGTGCCTCTGCAAGCAAGCTGTTCTCTGCAAAATCTTTCCTCCTCCAAGCCGCCCCTCCCTTTTCTTTCTTCAAAAGACACGCTTTCAGTGCCTTTGCAAGCACGTTGTTCTCTGCAAAATCTTTCCTCCTCCAAGGCGCCCCTCCCTTTTCTTTCTTCAAAAAAGGGGGGAAAAAGAAACCCCTTCATCCCAGCAGCAACTGCTTGGGTTCGTAAGGTGAAAATAGTTCAGAAGAAGAGGCAAAAAAAATCTTAAACACCGGGTTCATATCTTGAAAATTTGTTAGAAGAGGCGTTCGTAAGATGAGGGTACCACTGTACTTACAATATGTGTGTATTCAAACTGTTTTAACTCCTACCCTCAAAACGTCACTAAAGAGCACTGCACACCAAGACAACTAGACACAAGAACAGTTTTTTTCCCGAACGTCATCACTCTACTAAACAAATAATTCCCTCAAGAAATGGACAATAATCTTTCTATTTTCCTTATTTAAAGTCCAAGTTTTGCTTCCATAGAATGTTACAGGGAATATCATAGCTTGCGTGAGTCTGATGATTAGTATTTAATTAGTTTATAAAACCACTGCTATTTGATCTATGCCATTTAAACAGTCAGGATTGAATTTCCTTTAAATTAACATATTTAGGATTTACTGATGCAAATTACCTTTACTATATGGTTCACATGGAAATGTAAATCAAATATAAACAATATACCTTTTCTTTTGTTTTTGTACTTTATAAAATACATTTCAGGATAGTAAAATATAACGTCCAACTCTGTGTTTCTCTTTTCTTCTCACTGATGCTCAGTGATTGCACCAGTAAATGTTACATCAAAAACAATTCAAAGAAGATGACAATATCATTTTGGGTTGATTTTAATATGAAGATGAATAAATAGGAAGAATGTGAGAGTCAAGAAAGAAGGTGAGACATGAAGAGTAGATTCTTATTACCAAATTACTAAAATCCTGATCCTGATAATATCATTCTGTTGTGATTCAGCCTGAGGCTCCTCAGGGACCGGCTGGAGCTCTGACGGATCCATGCCCAAAGGAGGAGGGGGGAGGACCAGGCAGACAGGGGAGAGGAACGTCAGGAAGAGGAGGAGGGAGAGCAGCCTGAGACCCCCGGGGGGGCCTCTCCCCAGCTAGTAGCCTGGATTCATTGGATGAAGACGCAGAGGCTATAATAGACATGAGGCAGCGACGTGCAGCTCAAAGACGGGGCCAATTAGAAAGGTATTTCCATCCCTGAATTGGCAACAGCTGGGTTTGGGTGTGGTTCTCCTCAGCAGGGTTAAAAAGGCAGGCCCGCCCTTACAGTCTTGTGGAGAGTTATCAACTGGGAGTCCTGTGACCTTGCTTCGATTCTTGGCGTCTCTGATCTTGGCTTGTGGCCTAGAAGTCTGGAAGACTTGGGGGAGGTGTGGGTTTTATTATCTCCAGCGTTGTTTTTGCCAGCAAGAATCCTGTTTTATTGCCTGGCCTTCGTGAAACCTCTGTGAAGCTTCATAGTGTTCCTGTCTGTAAGAACAGTTTTTGTTACCTGTGTTTGCTTTCAAGTATATAAACTGCCTTTGCTTTTTACCAGTGTGTCTGGTAACTCTTTTTGGTTGGTGTTGGCGTCTGGGGGGACCCAGACAGAACACATCCTATCAAAGATATGTATTTAATATATACTGAAATCTATTACCTTAAAATCTTATGTACAGTGGTACCTCGAGATACGAGTTTAATTCGTTCCGGACCTGGGCTCTTAAGTCGAGCAGCTCTTATCTCGAACGACTTTTCCCCATAGGAATTAATGTAAATAATTTTAATTGGTTCCAGCCCTCAAAAAACTCACAAAGTTAGTCTAAATTATGCAGAAAGACATGTTTTTAATGAAGAAATGTACATGTACATATAAATGAATAATGAAGTTTCTTTCACTTAACTTGTAAACTTTCTTAAACTTTTAAATTTACATATGTTCAACTTCTCTGCCACCCAATCCTGTAGGACAGAGGTCCCCAACCCTTTTTGCACCAGGGACCGGCTTTAAGCGATCAAGAGAGGAATGGGTGAATGAATGGACGGAGGGTGGGAAGGAAGGAAGGAAAGAGGGAAGGGACAGGAACAGAGGAAGGAAGCAAGGAAACTTATGAAAGGGGAGAGTAAGAGAGGAATGAGTGAAGGGAGGGAGGGAGGGAAGAAGGTGGGAAGGAGAAAGAAAAGAAGAAATAGAGGAAGGGAAGGTAAAAGAGAGAAAGAAAAAGAGCAAGAAAGAAAGAAAGAAAGAAAGAAAGAAAGAAAGAAAGAAAGAAAGAAAGGGGGAAGGGACAGGAACAGAGGAAGGAAGCAAGGAAACTTATGAAAGGGGAGAGTAAGAGAGGAATGAGTGAAGGGAGGGAGGGAGGGAAGAAGGTGGGAAGGAGAAAGAAAAGAAGAAATAGAGGAAGGGAAGGTAAAAGAGAGAAAGAAAAAGAGCAAGAAAGAAAGCTGCAAGCACCCCCCCGAACCCCCCAGGCCGGCTGCAACCTTTTAAAACACACGCGCCGCTTCGCAGCTGTCTCCTGAAGCCGAACGCGGAAGTTAGCGTTTGGCTTCAGGAGACAGCTCCTTGGCGCTTGTATCTCGAATTTGGGCTTGTAAGTAGAACAAAAATATCTCTCCCCTCCCAGCTCTTATCTCGAGTTGCTCTTAAGTAGAGCAGCTCTTATGTCGGGGTTCCACTGTATTTGAATAGTCTTTCTGTATCTATCAGTCTGAATATCTAACTCTATTTAATTTTGTAAGATTCAGAGTGCTATTATCTAGCATAAGGCAACAGCTTTCACTTAGCCCCAATTCATAAGATCTAACCACTATGTCAGAATATGTTTTAAGTACATAAAAATAATTTTATTCAAATCTGTGAAACAATTTCTGCAATTTATGACAATGAAATTACTTTTCTCAGGAACAGCTAAATTCCAAGTAGCCTCATAAAGATCTGCACAATGGAAAATTACCTCTAAATATGAAGAATTATTTTTTTATTGCAGCAATAGTTGTTTTAAGAGTGCGAAATCATCTTCACTGGACATTCTACAGTTATAACGTTATTCATATAAGTTGGACTTTCTGAGGTGCCTAATATTTGGAAGAGTTCTAATGACTAGTACGGTGCAAATTTCTGTAAATAGATCCTTCCAGTCATGAATATTAATTGATACTCCAATGGAAAAAGCTGCTTGTATCAGAAATAATTATTATCTATTTCTGACACATTTATGAGTTTTCTTCTTCATTAATTTTTATCTGCAAATGTTCATTGTTGTGGTAGGATGATTTTAGAACAAACATCTGGTTTTTACAACAGTTACTGAAACCTTTCAAGGTTTCAATCCGATAACCACTTACATTTAACGAGTAAAGTGATTGAACCATATGTCATTTTTTGTATGGTGTTATCAATGCTCTTGCTTTTAAAAGTGTAATTTTGCTTTATGTATGTTTTATTCAGTTAATCAGTTTTATTTTCTTTCTTTTTCTTACTGTAATAGATAGTCTTGTAATTTTACATATACACTACAAGGCATACACAAAAAGAGAAGACTAAAGAACACAACACAAACCCACAAAAAGATGGATACACAACATCAAAGACATTCTACAGAAGCATAAAAATACAATAATCGAGGCCACCAGAATTGCAACCATCAGAACTTTGTATCTTTCTTAACACCCAAAATAGAAAAAAGGAAGTAAAAAAGAAGAGAAGAAGAATGCATAATATGATGCTCTATATATTATAATGAAAAATTTTCAATATAGAATCATAGGATTGAAAAAGGCTATTCCAGGCATTGAAGTTAATCCTCAGCTCCATACAAGAATCCAAATTAAAACATTCTAGACAGGCACTACTTGTATAATCTCTTGAAACCAAAAATCACCATATCCCAAAATTCCTTTCTGGTTTTTCATTGTTAATCTTCTGTAAGCAAAATCCAATTTAAATAATCAAACCCCTCCATTAAATTATATATCTGTAAGTCATAAGTATATCACTTTATTGAAACTGATCAGACATTCAGTACACATATACACATTTTTCATGGTTTTTTTATTATTTGTAACCTGAACAAGTACATAACTGTTTCAGCTGTCCTTCACATGAAATGAAGCAGTAATTATTTAAGAACTTTAAAAAGTAATTCAGAATCCATGTGCTTTCCAATAAGCAAAAATTATGGCCCTCAACAGATTGATATTCCTCATAATGTACTGCTTAAAAGGTGATATTGAACATTGGGAAGCGCTGTTGAGAAACTGAAGTACTGATGAAAAAGTAGTATGCTAAAGAGAAACAATATTGAGAATATACCGTATTTTTCGCTCCATAAGACGCAGTTTTTTTCCTCCCAAAGTAGGATGAAAAATCAGCCACGTCTTATGGAGCGAAGATGCAGGCAGGGAGGGGGGGGAGGCGCTGGAGCAGAGGGGGGGGGCGGCGATATACTCATCTGGAGACCGCCGCCTCTGTCGCCGCCTCTCCTCTTCCCAACCCCGAAGAGAGCCGCGCTTTTCAGCCTCCAGAAGTGCTGGGCCGGGGGACGCCTCCACCCCGCAGGTTTAGGAGGCGGAGCTGCACCGGAGGAGCGTTGGCGGTTCCGAGCCTTTGGGAAGGCTATGGGAATCGCTTCAGGAGGCGTGGAGGTCTCAGCCAGTCGCTCGCAGCCGGCTGCCGCCTGTGCGATTCCCGAGCCTTTGGGAAGGCTATGGGAATCACTTCAGGAGGCGTGGAGGTCTCAGCCAGTCGCTCGCAGCCGGCCGCCGCCTGTGCGATTCCCAAGCCTTTGGGAAGGCTATGGGAATCGCTTCAGGAGGCGGGGAGGTCTCAGCCAGTCGCTCGCAGCCGGCCGCCGCCTGTGCGATTCCCGAGCCTTTGGGAAGGCTATGGGAATCGCTTCAGGAGGCGGGGAGGTCTCAGCCAGTCGCTCGCAGCCGGCCGCCGCCTGTGCAAAGTTTGGCTGCGAACTCGGCTGGCTAGCTGCTGCCTGGCCCCCTCCCTCCCGGAGGAGGGTCTCCCTTCGCACCACCAGCGGCGCTCCCCCCGCCAGCCAGCCAAGCCCCGCGCCCGCCGGAGCCGGCTCTTCGCTCTCCCCCCGCCGCCCGCCGCGTTTGCAGGAGGTGGGGAGGGTCGGGCGGCCCGCCAAGGCAAGGAGGGACGCCGCTGCCCCCTTCCCTCTCTCCGCCCGCCGCTGCGCCTCCTGCTGAGCCCCCTCGGCCCCGCGCGGCGCCTGTCAGAGGAAGCTGCCCTGTCCCGGCCAGGATCCAGGGGCGAGGTCGTCGGGGTTTGAGGGGCCCTAAACCGCCCACAGCAGAAAAACAGAAAAAATAAGGGAGAAAGAAAGAGAGAGAAAGGAAGAGGAGAGAGAGAAAGGGGGAGAGAGAAAGAGGGAGAGATAGAGAAGGAGAGAGAGAAAGAGAGAGATACAAAGAGAGTGAGTGAGAGAAGGAGAGATAAGAGAGAGAAAGAAAGAGGGACAGAGAGAAAGAAAGAGGGACAGAGAGAAAGAAAGAGGGACAGAGAGAAAGAAAGAGAGGGACAGAGAGAAAGAAAGAGGGACAGAGAGAAAGAAAGAGAGGGACAGAGAGAAAGAAAGAGAGGGACAGAGAGAAAGAAAGAGGGACAGAGAGAAAGAAAGAGAGGGACAGAGAAAGGGAGAGAGAGAAAGAGAAAGAAAGGTAGAGAGAAAGAGGGAGAGATAGAAAGAAAAAGAGAGGGGGGCTTGTTTGTATATTTTCCCAATTCCCCTAGGGCAGTGTTATTGTAATAAATATTTTAGCCTACTTTTTGGCTCAAAATATTTTTTTTTCTATTTTCCTCCTCTAAAAACTAGGTGCGTCTTATCAGCAGGTGCGTCTTATAGAGCGAAAAATACGGTAATACAAATAATATATAGGCACGTGATTGATTCAGCTTTAAATAATTTGACAGCTGTGGACATGTAATAGCCCTCCTCTTCTACCAAAAGAATCAAATATAGTAATTATTTTTATACCTACACAGTACTTCGTCAACAACTTTGTCAACAACAAACTCAATGACTCTAGACCTATTCCACCTCTCGTAGGACCCAACAACAAAGAATACCACGATGATCCATCCAAAGCTAACCTCTTCAACTCTTTCTTTGGCTCTGTCTTTGTTAACAGTAATGGCTCATCCCTCATCTTTGCAAATCACACTTCAAATTCTCTCAACAACCTAACCCAAATAGACTTCACTGTAGGCCGCATTGAAAAAGGAATCCGTGACCTCAAACCTTCCCTATCAGTCGGACCAGATGGTCTTTGTGCATACTTCCTAGAAAATCTCTCTTCTGCTAAAGCTGAACCTCTAAGCATTATCTTCCAAAAATCCTTCAGGACCAGCACACTCCCCAAACTATGGTCAAAAGCAGTAGTCATCCCCATCTTCAAAAAAGGAGACTCTTCTCTCATTGACAACTACAGACCAATATCACTATGCTGTGTCTCATGTAAAATCCTGGAATCAATTATAAATCAATCTATCACCCTTTGCTTAGAATCTAATAACCTACTCTCTAACAAACAATTTGGATTCAGAAAGAAATTATCCTGCAACCTACAACTTCTTCACTGCAAAAAAATATGGACTACCCAGCTAGATCAAGGAAAATCCATAGATGAAATTTATATTGACTTTTGCAAAGCCTTCGACTCAGTGGTCCACGACAAACTACTCCTAAAGCTCAAATCCTATGGCATCTCAGGATTCCTCCACAGCTGGATTACTACATTGCTGTCAAACAGGCAACAAGTTGTCAAAATTGGAAGTGCCACTCCCACCCCCGTCCCTGTCAAATGTGGCATTCCCCAGGGCAGCGTGCTAGGTCCTACTCTCTTCATTCTCTACATCAATGACCTCTGCGATCACATCATAAGCAACTGTGTTCTTTTCGCCAATGATGTAAAACTTTTCAACACCACGGATAACACATCTACTCTCCAAAAAGACCTTGATTTTGTCTCAGATTGGTCTAACACCTGGCAACTTCAAATATCAACCAACAAATGCTCTACCCTCCACATTGGCAAAAAGAACCCGAACCTCATATATAAACTGAATAAACAAAATCTCACAGCCAACCCCCACTCAGTAAAAGACCTTGGAATTCTAATATCAAATGACCTAAGTGCCAAAGCCCACTGCAACAATATCACCAAAAAGGCTTCTAGAGTTGTTAACCTGATCCTATGCAGCGTCTGCTCCAGCAATCTCACACTACTCACCAGAGCCTACAAAACTTTTGCCAGACCCATCCTTGAACACAGCTCATCTGTCTGGAATCCATACCGCATCCTGGACATCAACACTCTCGAAAATGTCCAAAGATACTTCACCAGAAGAGCCCTTCATTCCTCTACTCGAAACAGAATACTCTACGAAAATAGACTAATAATACTGGGTCTAGAAAGCTTAGAACTACAATGCCTAAGTATTGCCCACAAGATCATATGCTGCAACATCCTGTCTGTCAATGACTACTTCAGCTTCAACTGCAACAACACAAGAGCATGCAACAGATTCAAACTTAATATTAACCACTCCAAACTTGACTGTAAAAAATATGACTTTAGCAATTGAGTTGTTGAAGTGTGGAGCTCATTACTGGACTCAGTAGTGTCAACCCTTAACCCTCAACATTTTTCCCTTAGACTATCCACAATTGACCTCTCCAGGTTCCTAAGAGGTCAGTAAGGAGCGTACATAAGTGCACCAGTGTGCCTTTCGTCCCCTGTTCAATTGTCTCTCCTTTAT
Organism: Erythrolamprus reginae; assembly: GCF_031021105.1. Classification (NCBI taxonomy): domain Eukaryota; kingdom Metazoa; phylum Chordata; class Lepidosauria; order Squamata; family Dipsadidae; genus Erythrolamprus; species Erythrolamprus reginae. Next base: position 36,930,897 of record NC_091963.1, on the reverse strand, counting down.
CTCGCATATCTTTTCTTCCTTTCATTTATCTTCTCTATTTTTATATCTTTTCTTCTATCCTTTTCTTTATATATATATATTACTACCTGTCTATTCTCTTCAATATGTATTGTGCATTGGACAAATAAATAAATAAATAAAAACAGTAAGAGTTTCTTAGTCTTCTAGCCTCTAATACTGATAGGTATCACTATTTTTATTTTTATTGGGTTAGATTATTACTGGTGGCAAGATGGGGAACCCATTATATCTTGGTTGTCAAGTTTTTTAGTAATCTTTTGCTGCTATACAACACTTGGACATGTTCTTATAGACCTTTAAGGAGATGGTGCTATGCAGTTGGGGTGGTCCCAGATAATTTATCACTGTATTAGAACAGAATGTACATTAGAGTATACAAATGACAAGATTTTTTAAAAAAGAACTAGTGCTGACTGCTGCATCTTTTTTTATTATATGGCTACATAAAAGTCCAATGATCAAATAAATTGAAAATATTTAATTATATAAGGAGATAAAGTTGAATGATTCAGTTTAATATTGAACAATGGCATAGCACTGCTACTATATAGCTTATCGTGAAGTGTTAATAAAGCTAAAATGATTTATTTACAATATTATTTATTAACATGGCCAAAAAATACTTTAAATTTCAGCAATTCAGTACAAACAATAAATTGAAGACACAATAGACAAATTGCTTATCACATAATGAAAATTGTGAGTGTGTTGTCTCTAATATTTGCAAATTAGAGTTAAATTAAAATAATGAAATTGGACACTTGAACATTCCAATGTCAATCATCTCTACAACTGAGCTTGGCCATGCATTCATAAACCAATCCCTCAGTGTCTGTTAGCACATTTACAATTTTGACCCAAATTATTAGAAACCTTGGTCACAAAATGCATTTTTGCTTGGATGATATACTTGATTAATCTTGATTAATCTTGATATTTCCTATAAAGGAAAAAGTGATAGTGGCAAATATGGAATAAGGATCTAAGAGAATGATCTGTGTGGAAACACTGCATACAATTCCTTTGTTTAGGTGTTTATTTATATAAAGTAAAGTTGACATATATTTCCTCTCTCTTTTTTTTTTGGACAGCAAGGGTCAGTTTTACACCCTTATTAAATATCCTACTTAAAAATGAAATTGTTAAATTAAATTAAAAATAAATATTTCAAAATACTGAAAAGGCTAAGTGTTAAATATTTAATTTTAAAAATTGCATGAATTTTACAAACGTCCATTTGTGTTTCTAATAGGAGATTGGATTTCTTATCTATTTGAATTGAAATTTATCATGCAATATAAAAATCAAGTATATTAAAAGTGTTCATGCTTTCATTGTCTTATTTTTCATTTTTTGCATTATGGTTTAATTACAAAATTTGGACCACGTTTCTTATATTTTGAAAATTTTCACATCATAATTGAATTAGCTGGGCCCAATATTTTTTAATTAAATTATTACTTTTGGAAATTACTCCAGATATTGAAAAAAAATTCAGAATACCCCAAGAAAATTATTAGGATAGATGATAGATGATAGATAGATAGATGATAGACAGATAGATAGATAGATAGATAGATAGATAGATAGATAGATAGATAGATGGATGGATGGATGGATGGATGGATGGATGGATGGATGGATGGACGGACAGACAGATAGATAGAGACGAGGGAGGGAGGGGTAATGCTGTCCTTCAGATTAATAGAAGATTTATATGAATTATATTCTTCAGCTCTTTACACACTTGTATAAAAATGTAGTCAAGATGTTATATTCCCTTTGAAGAAAAGCAATGTTATACAGAAGGACAGAAAATAAATAAAAAATACTAAATTTATTTACTTGTTTGTTTGTTTACAAAATTTATAGGCCTCCCATCTTACATCAAACTAACTGGATGGCTTTTAAAATAAAACTATTTTATCTTGACCCTAATCAGATAGCAGGTGAAGTCTCTGCAAATAAGTTGAAGAAATTACTCCATTAGCTGCTGTTAGAAGATCACCCAGACAGACTACATGCAACAGCGTAGTAGCAACAATAATACACTGGAAGAAGTATCATTTGCCTGCAAGCAAGAACTGGTGGGATCATAAAATAGAGAAAGTCATAGAAAATTAAGAAGCTAAATTACTTTGGGACTTTCGAATTCAGACAGACAGGCACCTGCTACATAACATCTTATTAACAATTTTCAATAGACAAAAATAGTTTGAATAATGACGTGGCAGGACCTGGAGGCAACAAAATAGAAGAGAAAAAAATGGAGAAAAAAATAAAATACTTGCAAACAGAAATAGAACAACTGTGACAAAAGCATAGAAAGGTAGTCCCGAAAGTAATAAGTGCCTTGACTGCAATCTCAAAACAGCTGGAACACCACTTCAACGTCCTCAGCATTGACAAATTCACTATCAGTTAATTGCAGCTTAGTTCAGCCTAGTAGAGAACAGTTTACACTCTGTGACGATATGTGTAAAATCCACATCTGCCTATCTCAGATCCATGGAAAGATTATTATTATTATTATTATTTATTAGATTTGTATGCGGCCCCTCTCCGAGGACTCGGAGCGGCTCACAACAAGAAAAAACTGTACAAATCTAATATTTAAAAAAAACTGTTTAAAACCTTTAACATTAAAACAATCATAGATAGATAGATAGATAGATAGATAGATAGATAGATAGATAGATAGATAGATAGATAGATAGATAGATAGATAGACAAAAATGCCAAATTCAGTCTGAATAACTGGGCAACAAAATCATAATTATTTTTAAATGCTTTCAAAAATTTTGACAAAAAAATAATTCCCTATCTCTATCTGATTTAAGATTGGAAACAAATTGAATTTAAGAAATATTAATTGACTGTCATAAGACAAATATGTAATGGGAAAGTTATTTATAGTCAATGAATAAAACATTGTATAATGTTTCAGATGTGTAATATTTGTTGAATTATGTGCCCCTCGGAAAACAGGATATGAATTTCTTCATAATTTCCAAGCTTAGTATACAGTATATATATCCTTTATCAGTTCTTTACAACTTTTAAACTTAGATCAGTTTGAAATCAATTAAAGCTGAAGAAATGAGTATTAGGGTTTGCTATTATGTTTTTTATTTCAGTCAGCATCTGACTTAGCAGAGTTCTTAGTCAGTTTTTATTCACTGGAAAAGGAAGGAGTGGAATTCTGCTTTATTTTAAGGGAATAAATAATAGGCCTTCTCAGATTGCTATGCTATCAATTTGATTTACTTATAATTGCCATATTCTTTCTTCTTTTTTAATGACAGAACCTGTTTTGACATCAGATAGATAACTAGTTTCTTTTTTCTTTTGGATAGAACACCAGGACTCTGCAATGCTAACAGGTACATGATGCATAAATGCCTCCTGTTATTTATGTTTTACTGGACTCATATTATCATATTAAAAAATTTTCTCTTTCACCTCCTCTTCAAAATTTCAGAGGTATCATTCATTAATTCTTTCTTTCTTTCTTTCTTTCTTTCTTTCTTTCTTTCTTTCTTTCTTTCAATTGGACCAATTCTAGTTCATAGTGAACATCAATATGCCATCACTGTAATCTGTTTCTACAATGAGGTAAAAATCTTCTAAATCAAATCAACACATAAATTGCGTTATCCGATGATAAATTCCAAATTTCCTACACACAGGTCTACATATAGGACTACGAAATGTAATTCAAATGTTAAATGTAATTAATTTAATAAGTTTACCCAATTAATACAGATAGAACTATTGATACACTTAATATTGTGCTCTGTGGGGTAGTAAAAGTAATCAGAGAAAGTTATGTCTTCTTTCAGTTGTTGAAGAAAAGCACAACCTTTAGGCTGAAGATCATGTGCTGCAAGAACTGACTACAATTTTACAGATATTTTTCTTGGGATTTTTTTTTCTTCTTACAGTTGATGTGTTTATTTTACAAACAGGACTACACACGCTGTGTTATGACAAAGCCATGTGGAGAAAATCTCCTGCTTATTGAATGCCATTAAGCCAAAAGGCTTCTTGGATATCAGTTGACTTCTGGGCCAATGATCTCCTGTAGCTTTATTTGGTTCTTGCTGGTACCCATTTCACTGCTGACTGGACAAATGCCAAACACAGATGCAAGATCTTTTGCCTTGAGGATTTGACACAGATGGGTCTGATCCATCACATCTGTTTAATAATAATAATAATAATAATAATAATAATAATAATAATAATAATAATAATAATAATAATTATTATTATTATTATTATTATTATTATTATTATTATTATTATTATTATTATTATTATTATTATTATAATACAACACAGCAAACGAGATCACTATGCTGGATTTCGTATTTCATCACCAGTCGGGCGCTTCCCAAGCACCTAGGACTGCGTAATTTAGCAGCGAATTATGTTTGCCGATCCCAGTAAAGCAGCCTTTTGCAATTGACAGATGGAGATTTTGTCAATTCCGATGGTTTTTAAATGTCCGCCGAGATCCTTTGGTACTGCGCTCAGCGTGCCAAGTACCATTGGGACCCCTTTCACTGGCTTATGCCAGAGTCATTGCAGCTCGATTTTTAGATCTTTGTATTTCACTAATTTCTCTAGTTGCTTCTCCTCAATTTTGCTGTCCCCTGGGATTGCGATGTCGATGATCCATACTTCCTTTTTCTCCACAATCAGGATGTCTGGTGTGTTATGCTTCAGAATTCGGTCAGTCTGAAGTCGGAAGTCCCACAGTAGTTTTGCTTGCTCATTTTCGAACACTTTTTCGGGCTTATGAGCCCACCAGTTCTTTGCCACTGGTAAATGGTAGTTCCGGCACAAGTTCCAGTGGATCATCTGTGCCACAGCATCATGTCTATGCTTGTAGTCAGTCTGTGCGATCTTTTTGCAGCAGCTGAGTATGTGATCAATTGTTTCATCATCATCATCATCATCATCATCATCATCATCATCATCATCATCATTATTTAGATTTGTATGCCGTCCCTCTCCAAAGACCTGGAGCAGCTCAAAAAGCAAAGTAAATAGGAGACCTTCTTCTCACTAATTATTTTACTGTATTCTTCAGTCATCTTACAAGAGCTGCTCCCTTTTGGAATTTGCAAGGAATTTATTTACATCTCATTTTGTTCTTTTTCCATATATCTGATAGATACATTTCAGCAAATCCAGTCAAGAAATGATTAACCAGAAATCCTGCCAGTATTTCATGCTACAATACCATTGCCAATGTATATGGGCTGAAATTAATATTTCTTTTTCATGTCGTTATCCACAAAAGGATAGCAATTACATTTCATTTGCAAAATACATCTTTTCTTTTTAACACTTAATGTTGATTGGTTAAGGGGAAAATATACTTTTACTACATTATTACAAAAGCTCACACTGATTTCATGCTAGGAAGAATTCCAGATTTTATTCAAGGATGTGGTTCTTTCTACTTAGCATATTTCCATTCCTGCAGCATATTCAGGGATGTGAAACATTAGCATCAACTTTTGGGATAAGGAGAAGGGTAGTGAAGTAATGGTACCATTAGAGTCAGTCTTCATTCAGCTAGATTTGCTTTCTTTGGGTGGACACAAAATCAACTTTACTGTTTCCCCAAATATTCTCTTATAAGCCACAGGAGGTCAATAGGCAACTAATTGTGCCTTTGCCACCTTAGCTACTAAAATAGGGTAAGTAAATTCAAGCATCATAAATTAATTTCAGGAACTCCTAGGGTCCTTTTGAGCAATATAGTCAGACCATAGCAGGGTTTCCATACATTTTGAAGGAGGAAACACACAAACTCTGTGATGTAAGCACATAATATACTTATATAGTTTTAAAACAACAATTCAAATCCTCCCTCAAGACCTCAATAAAAATTCCTAAAAGAATAAATCAAATCTTGGTGCCATGTGACATGTTTCACCTTGTAAAATTATCCTTCCCTATAAAGTAGCCTCTCTGAGTCCTAGAACAAAATAGCCCTCTTCATAAAGAGAAAAAAATAGCCATTTTGGACAGTATTTAGCCTATTATTGTTCACTGCCTGCCTACAAGAGACCAAAACTGGAATTTCATAGTGAAGCTAGATATTCTCAGCATCAGAGAAATGATTCTATCCTTCTGGGATTATGTCATAAGCTAAAGTCACCTGGTTTTAACCTCTTATGTTACCTTTCATCTTACACCTTGTCTATCTCTTTAAGGTAGATGTGTGATGTGTCTAATATCCACTGGCTTTTCTTTGGCCCCACAGCTGAAATAGATCTCTCTTTTTAGTCTCATAAGCTTTAAAAGGATACTTTTAAGAACAAAAAAAGATCACAGGAAAGATTTTTAAGTGCAAGGACTGCCAGTCAGCTTGAAATCAAAGTTTTACTTCCTCATACAATCATTGTGTCATCTGTTTCTGTTTGTTTCACATTCCTCTCAGCTTCAAACATGTTCAGCCTTCAACTTCTCTCCTTTTCTTGATTACATAGAAGCATAGAAGATTGACAGCAGAAAAAGACCTCATGGTCCATGTAGTCTGCCCTTATACTATTTCCTGTATTTTATTTTAGGATGGACATATGTTTATCCCAGGCATGTTTAAATTCAGTTACTGTGGATTTACCAACCACGTCTGCTGGAAGTTTATTCCAAGGATCTACTACTCTTTCAGTAAAATAATATTTTCTCACGTTGCTTTTGATCTTTCCCCCAACTAACTTCAGATTGTGTCCCCTTGTTCTTGGTTTCACTTTCCTATTAAAAACACTTCCCTCTGAACCTTATTTAACCCTTTAACATATTTAAATGTTTCAATCATGTCCCCCCTTTTCTTTCTGTCCTCCAGACTATACAGATTGATTTCATTAAGTCTTTCCTGATACGTTTTATGCTTAAGACCTTCCACCATTCTTGTAGCCCATCTTTGGACCCGTTCAATTTTGTCAATATCTTTTTGTAGGTGAGGTCTCCAGTACTGAACACATTATTCCAAATGTGGTCTCACCAGCGCTCTATATAGCGGGATCACAATCTCCCTCTTCCTGCTTGTTATACCTTTAGCTTTGCAGCCAAGCATCCTACTTGCTTTTCCTACCGTCCGACCACACTGTTCACCCATTTTGAGACTGTCAGAAATCACTACCCCAACACAGAACTGTCAATATAATACTCAGATTGAGGATTCCTTTTCCCCATTTTACATTTGGAAACATTAAACTGCAGTTTCCATTGCTTTGACCATTTATCTAGTAAAGCTAAATCATTTACCATATTACAGACACCTCCAGGAATATCAACCCTATTGCACACTTTAGAGTCATCGGCAAATAGGCAAACATTCCCTACCAAACCTTCCCCTATGTCATTCACAAACATATTGAAAAGAATAGGGCCCAGAACAGACCTTGTGGCACACCACTTGTAACCAGTCTCTGCTCAGAATACTCGCCATTAACAACAACTCTCTGATGTCTACGCTTCAGCCAGCTGCAAATCCACTGAACTATCCAGGGATTAAGTATAATCTTCACTAATTTATCTATCAGCTCTTTATGTGGAACCGTATCAAAGACTTTGCTGAAGTCCAGATAGGCAATATCCATGGTACCACCTTCATCCAACACCTTTGTGACATAGTCAAAGAAATCAATGAGATTAGTCTGACATGATTTGCCTTCAGTAAAGCCATGCTGATTCAGATCCAATAAATTATTGGTTTTTTGGTGCTGATTTATCTTCTTTTAGTAGAGTCTCCATCATTTTAACTATAACTGATGTAAAGCTGACTGGCCTGTAGTTATCAGCTTCTTCTCTACTGCCCTTCTTGTGGATAGGCACAACACTGGCCATTCTCCAATCCTCAGGAACATCTCCTGTTAACAGGGATTGGTTAAACAAATCATTCAGGGGGGTAGCAATGAAAAATCTGAGTTCTTTAAGAACTCTGGAGTGGATGCCATCTGGACCCATTGCCTTATTTATCTTCAATTGTTCAAGTTCTTCTAAGACATCGGCTTCTAAGATCATTGGAGCTGAATCCGTACAGCTGGAAGCAATGCTATATCCCTCTATAGTATTATTTTGTAAGGTGTCTTTTGAGAAAACTGAACAGAAGTAGCTATTGAAATGGTCAGCGACCTCCTTATTCCCATCAATGTATGTATTATTCCCAGTACTAAGCTTTGTGATGCTGCAGTTTTCCTTCTTGCTATCACTAATATATCTGAAGAGGTTTTATCCCCTTCTTTACAGATTTGGCAATTTCTTCCTCTTTTGAGGCTTTAGCAGCATATATTATCTGTTTCGCCTTCTTCCATCTCATTTTATACACCTCTCTATCAGCTATACTCCCAGACTCTTTATACCTCCTGTAGGCAACCTTTTTTTCATTGACTATAGCCCTTACATCATTGCTAAACCATAGCAGTTTCTTCTTCCTTTTACCTTTAGTTATTTGCCTTACATATAGTCCAGTGGCCTTTAGGATGGCCTTTTTAAATACAGTCTACTGGGTGTTCGCTCCTGCCATTTTATCCCTCCCATTTAATTCATTATTTAAGTATTCCCCCATTGCATTAAAATTTGTTTGTTTGAAATCCAATACTTTGGTTGCAGTATAGGATTTCTCACAATCAGTTTTTACATCAAACCACAAACATAGATGGTCACTGCAATCTAAATTTTCTCCCACCTTAACCTCTGAAACCCAATTCCCATTTGCAAAAACTAAATCTAGAATATTCTCCCCTCTAGTCAGTGTCTTAACCAGCTGTGCCAGAGCTGCTCCTGTAAAGGCCTCTACTATATTCCTACTTTTGCATGTAATGGCACTGGGGATATTTCTGTCAACATCAGGCATGTTGAAATCACCCATAACCACAATATCTCCCTTTACTACCATTTGGGTAATTTCATCCACCATCTTGTTGTCATATTCCTCAGATTGCCATAGAGGCCTATAGATCACCCCAATTCTAATGACAGATCCCTCTTTATTTTTCAGGCAAACCCAGAGAGTCTCCAGATCTTTACATGTATTTTGAATTAGTGTTGTTTTTAGACTTTCCTTAACATAAATGGCTACTCCACCTCTCTATTCTATCCTTCCTATACAATGTATATCCTGGTATGGATATTTCCCATTCATTAGAATCCTTAAACCATGTCTCAGTTATGGCAAACAGATCCAAATTATCTCTAGAAATTATGGCCATTAACTCACAGAGCTTGTTGCTCAAGCTTCGAGCATTCATGCACATTACCCGAAGAACATTATTATCATTATTAGTTTGCCCCTTATCATCAAGAACTACATCTATTTTTTTTACAGCTCCCTTTTCATAAAATTCAAGAAACTGATTTATCCTCATTGGTCAGGGACAGAAATTACCTGTTCAACCATGGAACCAGTCTGGAATAAGTTCAAATATGCATTTCCATATACTGCATATCTATATATGAAATGATTCAAATTAGAAGATTATTTTTACTACATTCCATTATTATTTATTAGATTTGTATGCCACCCCTCTCCGAAGACTCGGAGCTCTATTACAGATTTTAACAAAGTAGCATTACCGCATGAGCAGGGGAATCTTAAGTGTTACATAAATTTCATTTATGTAACTTTGTAGTAGTTGCATTCACGCAATACACTAGACTAGGCAGGGCTATGCTATGCTGATGAGTTTAATAATCTGTCATTTAGCATGTTTCAGGAAGCTAGTAATTTTCTTACATGTTAAGCTATAATGTGGTTTATGTTTATGTTCACATAGATTGTGTAATATTCGTCTTGGATTTTAATCCAGCAAATTAAAATAAAATTCAATATTATGAGGGTAAAGGTTCTTTCAGCTTATGAGTTTATTTATTTATTTATTTGTTTGTTTGCTTGTTTATTTATTTGTTTGTTTGTTTGTTTGTTTGTTTGTTTGTTTGTTTGTTTGTTTGTTTATTTATTTATTTATTTATTTATTTATTTATTTATTTATTTATTTATTTATTTGGATTGGATTGGATTGGATTGGATTGGATTGGATTGGATTGGATTGGATTTTTATGTCATCTTTCTCCTTAGAATCAGGGCGGTTTACAATATGTTAGCAATAGCACTTTTTAACAGAGCCAGCATATTGCCCCCACAATCCGGGTCCTTATTTTCCCCACCTCAGAAGTATGGAAGCCTAAGTCAACCTTGGGCTGATGATGAGATTTCAACTGCTGACCTTCAGATCTACAGTCAGCTTCAGTGGCCTGCAGTACAGCACTCTACCTGCTGCACCGCTCCAGCTCTTCAGAGTTGATTTCTGAATGTTTCATTACAAGGCTAGGTAACATCTTCCGTGGAATTTAGCGGCTATCAGTGTCAGTGTTCTTCTGTTTATAAAGGCTTTGTGTGTCATAGATTTTGGTGTTCAATGAATAGGTGATATATGGTTTGTTAAGCCAAATTTATGTCAGTTGAGGTGAAGAGAGTAATAATATTGAAGGAGACCATGATTTCTTTTTTGTTGATCTTGGTTATTGATCTTGGTATGCTTGATGAATTAGATAACTTGTTCAGGGAAGTTTATTGAGTGGGTTGAATAATTGACCCAGTATCCCAGTTTCCTCTGCAGGATGTTTGCTAGTTTGAATGTTGGTGTTCAAGAGAGAGACACAATTGGGTATAAGGGGATCCTGTTCTTGTGTAGTTGATTGGTGAGTTCTAGATCCTGGGTGTACAGGAGTTTTGTGGTTACATGTGTTTTCTCTCTAGTGGTGTAAGCTGTTTTTCTTTTTCCATTTTTAAAGGTGTCTTTTCATTGGTTCTCTAGCTGTTTTATGAGATCATTGTGGATTATTTGTTAGGTCATGTTAGAATTATTTGTTACATGGTTTTTGGCTTTGCTGATATAGTCAGTTTTGTCTGCTGGTAGGATGATAATGCTTTAGTATTGTTTCATTGTTTTAGTACTCTCTTCTCTTTTTGGCTGAATGATTCATTTTGTCTGTTGAGATCATGTTGGTGATTATTTTTGTGTTTTTTGTTTGGGGGTCAGACAACTTTTCACAGGGGTCGCCTAAGAGCATGGGAAAATACAAATTTCCTATGGAGGTAGGAACTAAAGATTCTATTCTGGTGCCTTGGAACATATTTTTACAATCTCACCAATCAGACATTTACAGCAGGGGTGTCCCTCTGACTTTCCAGCCCATCATCTTAAAGCTCTGTTGGGAGAATTGGCACTAGACTTATGGTTGGGGGGGGGTGTCACCACCACATGAGTTACTGTATTAAGTGGTTGCAGCATTAGAAAGGTTGAGAAGACCACTGCTCTAGATGATGCATTTTTACAATGGATTCGAGATTGGTGAGGAATTCAATGGGGTCAGAATCTTTGTTGTTGAAATTGAGGCTGTGTGTGAGGATGGACTTTCCATTATCAAATCTATCTAGGTCTGCTAGATAGACTTCTGATCCATAGTTCTGAATTGTCGTGTTGTGGTATTGGGGTAAAGATATTAAGTGTTCTTGTAAGGAGTTATGTTTTTTGGTTTGTATTTTGTTGGCATTTCTGTCAATTATGCGTTCTAAAGTGTTTGCCAGGTGTTGTCCAATGTTTGCCAGGTCTTGTCCAATGAGGCATACTGTTTTTTTGTTCATTGATTATGCATTGATATTTTTACAATTATGGGCATCAATGAATCAAAGATTTTTTTGCATCCATTTGGGAAGGCCCAGTTTTCATGTTTGTGGATGGTTTATTGGTTTTTTTTTTTTTTTACAGATGCATTCATGGAGGAAGTGAAGCTATCTGCAGGTTTAAGCATTGCTGTACTATTGCATGTAGGTTTTCAATAGTTGTGAATATCTGTAGCTCGGGTCTAGGATGAGGATGAAAGTTCATTCTCTGAGCTACGGCTGGTTTCCAAATATTTTATTACCAGCCTATGTAACATCTTCAGTGGAGTTTAAGGATGTCATTGTCAGTGTTCCTCTGTTCATAAGGACTTAGTGTGGTCAATGTGTCTTGTGATGAGTCAGGCGCGAGTGTGTCTTGTGATGAGGTGATTACCTCAGATGAGGGTCATTGGGAAGTGAAGTCCACCACAATTTAGACAGCTAGACAGAGAGAAGATGCAACCATGGTTCTTAGGCTCTCACATCATCATAAGCTTTCTTTTTTGTTAGCCATGGTTTATTGAAGATGATTTTACTCCCTGAATTGACATGATATACAAAGCAATATATCACTGCTTACAAATTACAGAGGCTAAATTCACAAACCTAATTAAATACATTACCGTTCAGTGTACGTGATTCAATGTTTTTAAAGCTTCTTTTATTTGTTATGTGGGAACAGCATCTTCCTTTACTTTCTTGGCTACTTTTCTTTTTAAGATCAATATTCTTCATTGTCTTTCTATGAATTACTTTATCAAATCTTTCTGTCTTATTTGGTTAAGTCTCATTCATAACCTAGAATATGCTAATAGCCAAACCTGCCTGAATGGATAATATATATAGCTTCCAATCAGGTCATTGAAAGTTCACCTTTTTCTATATGGTCAGTAGAGCCATATTTATTGCTGTGCACTGCTCTATGTGATTTCAGCTGCATGCTTCCATGCTACACATTTAGGTAATTTATGTTTCTCTTTACTATCTATTGAAGCCTTTTTGCTTTCATACCCTGCCTGTATAGAGCAATATATTTTATAGCTATGCTGTATCATGCATTAAGAGTGAAGACTCAGATGATGTCACATGACACAATTTATGTTCTATAGACTTTTAAATACACTGCAAGGAAGATAGAAATCATGCTGGTGTCTCATTAAGTAATAATCATTGCATTATTTGAATATTTTAGGGGTTGATAAATGTAAGCAAGAGAAATTACAAAAAGGATAGCTTTAATACCATTGTTCTCTTTTCCATGTATACTATCCTACCCCTTTTCTCCTTTCCCAAGATTTGTATATAGTCTCCATATCAAAGCTGTTAATATGATGGGAGGGGAAATATTTTCCTTCCTAAAAGCACTCCCAAATAATGACAGACATGAAAATGCTCCTTAATTTTTCTCTGCTGCCGCTCCATAGTTGTTTTCAAAAATTCTAAACAAATTTACATTGCATTATATTAACATTCTTCGGCTCTGTCTTTGTAAACAACAATGGCTCATCCCCAAAATTCACCAATCATACCTTAAACACTCACAACAACTTAACTCAAATAGACTTAACTGAAGACATTGTTGAAAAAGCATTACGTGACCTTAAACCTTCTCTATCAATTGGGCCTGACGGTCTATGTACATATTTCCTTAAAAAAAAGCTCTCCACAGCCATAGCTGACCCACTAAGCATAATCTTTGAAAAATAATTTAGGACCAGCTCACTACCAAAGCTATGGCCATAAGCAACAAAAAAGGAGATCCCAGTCTAGTTGAAAACTACAGACCAATCTCATTATGATGTGTCACATGCAAAGTCATGGAATCAATCATAAACCAATCAATTACTCTCCACCTAGAAACTAACAACCTAATCTCTAACAAACAATTTGGTTTCAGAAAAAAATTATCCTGCAACCTGCAACTCTTTCACTGCACTACACATCTCGATCAGGGAAAATCTATGGATGCAATTTAGATTGACTTCTATAAAGCCTCGGACTCAGTAGTTCATGACAAACTACTTCTAAAACTCAAATTCTATGGAACCTTAGGATCCCTCCATAGATGGATAACTGTGTCCCCTATCAAACAGACAGCAAGTTGACAAAATAGAGAACGCCATATCTAATCCTGTTCCGATTAATAGCGGCATACCCCAAGGCAGTGTATTTGGGCCAACACTCTCCATACTCTATATAAATGACCTTTGCAATCACATTACAAGCAACTGCATTCCCTTTGCCAATGATGTCAAACTTTTCAACACCATCAATAACACAGCTACTCTCCAAAAAGACCTTGACTATGTCAGAATGTTCATCTGGCAACTCCAAATCTCAACCCCAAAATGCTCTGTCCTACACATTTGCAAAAAGTATCAGAACACCAATTACAAGCTGAATAAACAAGGATTTACAGACAACTCTCACTCTGTAAAAGTCCTTGGAATGCTCATATCAAATGACCTAAGTGCCAAAGCCCACTGCAACAACATCGCCAAAAAGGTTTCAAGAGTTGTTAACCTAATCCTACATAGCTTCTGCTTCGGTAATCTCACCCTAATAACCAGAGCATACAAACCTTTCGCCAGACCAATCCTTGAATACAGTTCATCTATCTGAAACCTGCACCACATTTTGGACATAAACACCCTAGAAAATGTCCAGATATATTTTACTGGAAGAACCCTCCACTCCTCCACTCATAACAGAATAGACTTACAATCTTAGGTTTAGAAAGCTTAGAACTATATCATCTTAAATGCGACCTAAGCATAGCCGATAAAATCATCTGCTACAATATTCTTCCTGTCAATGACTACTTCAGCTTCAACCACAACAACATATGAGCACACAACAGATACAAATTTAAGGTAAACTGCCCTAAACTTGACTGCAGAAAATACGACTTTAGCAACTGAGTAGTTGATGCATAGAACTCACTACCAGACTCTGTAGTATCATCACCTAACCCCCAAAACTTTACCCTTAGATTATCCATGGTTGACCTCTCCCGATTCCTAAAAGGTCAGTAAGGGGCATGCATAAGTGCATCAGAGTGTCTTCCGTCCCCTGTCCTAATGTTTCTCTTTTACTAGCATCATGCATATAAATATTATATCTTTGTATACCACCAATATGTGCATAACAAAACAAACAAACAAACAAACATAAATCTCATATATACAAGATTAATTATGGATTAATTTTGTTGTAGGTAACCAAAAATTGGCAAAAGAATCCTGTCTTACAATAAGTAGCCAGTTTAAAAACGCCCTTCAGTATGTCCAATATTAAAATATGATATTTTGTTTCATTCTATTTTAGTAAGCAGAGTTGTAAGTGTTCTTTTTTTAAAAAAAATTGTAATCTTTAGTTAATTCTAGTTTCCTCTAGTGTCCATTTTTAAGAATTTAAAACAAAAGTATTTTCCATAAGAGGATTTCTGTATAATTAATCCCAAAATCTTATTTCAAATATATCTGAAGTCTTAGTCTATTTGTAACTTTAAAGTTTTAATTACCTTTTTGTTGTTTATTCCATAATAAGTCCCTAAACCTGTATTTAAAACTTCTTTCACAAAAGATAGGAGGAACATCACATGTGCTGTAAAACCTGTTGATTCAAATAGTTGAATAGATGAAATGCAGTTTAAAAGAATTTCTAAAAGTAATTTTAAAAAGATATGAAAAATGGTGTTTAACAACCACGATTTCAGCAAGATGGTTATTTCCTTGCCTCTCAGAGCTTTAAAACCCTCAAAGATCATTGACATGTGCTTTCCCCATGAGAAGCAACTGTCTTCAAAAAAGGGGATTCTCTGTAAAAAGTTTGTGCACTAACAATATACTTTGTCAGTCAACTTGCTAACAAACAGCAGCAATAGTCTGTGCAACCGGAATATTAAGCATTTTAAAACAAATGTGTGCATAAAACATTTACAATCTCTGCAAAACAAGGATGCAACAATAAAAAGGAATGCAAAATATCCATTTAAAAAGAACATAAAGTCCTTGCCTCTACAATAAGTAATAAAAACAAAAGGTACTCTAGAAACCACTTTTAGGAATTAGTTATCAAAATCTTCACCACCTAGAATGAAAGTCTTTTAGCAATTGCTTCAGCTCCATTGTACCAAGAAAGACTGTTTTCATAGAAAGTGTTAACATCACAAAACAGATATGGGGGGGGGGAAGGAGGGGGAGAGATAATAAAATTAGAAGAGTAATAAAGAATCTGTGATTCTGAATGTGTTCAATCTACATATTGTATGTAGAAAGATGATCATTAATTTCAGTCAATGGATTGGATCTAGACTGCAAGATAAATGAGGCAAGAAGTAAACAGTGTCTCTCTGCTATTGTGTAATGTGGATTTTACATGGATCAGGCTTCACATACAAGCTGGAAAAGGCAAAGCCTGCCTGCAGTTTCATGCTTTGAAAACTTGCAGACATTTTAATGCAACATTAAATAAACAAACAAAAAATATATCAATATTCTATGCAAAGGTGCTAATTTCATCTATTCTACAGGATGTTTTCTATTACTAATGTTGAAGGAACATTTGTTTTCTAATTCATGGAGGGTGAGCAAGATGAACAGCATGCAAATTTGATAAATAAAATAATTTTAAAAGATGCAAGGTGTATCATCTTGTTTTTCCCAGAGTCATAACATCTCACAAACCAGTAGGTTTAATTCTGTGCAACTCATCAAAGAAAAACAAGTCTGTTATGAAATGTGCAATCTCCAAATTGAGTTGAGATAAGTCAGTTTCTTTTTCAAATTAGATTAAACTGAATTTTAGGGTCAGAACAAGAGCCACCAGTAACAATCCTCACTGATTTGAAAATGGTAGGCATAATCAGGTAATTAAAACCCAATATTTGTATGCATGGTGGTTTTCTGAGGAAGCCTCTATAAATATAATAACTTTGTTTTGCATACTGTAAGGTAAGTAATGAAAAGCAAGGAAATTCTATAACAAAAATTCTGATTGTCTGGCCAGAATGTATAAGCCTTGTCAATTGACTATTATAATAATTGAATTGATAGTTTATCATTTGATTCAGTTCAGCAGAAAATGGACTTGATTCAAAGTTTTGGCTTGATATGTCAAACTAATCTTTTTTTAAAAAAAAAAAGAGAGAGAGTTTGAACATGGTCAAAAGCCTATCTGAATAACTGAATCAATTCAAGGGATCTATCACTTGATGAGAATCATCTATTCAATTTGAAAAGTCATCTCGGCTCAGAAAATTAATTAAATGGCTGTCATATTGAATTTTCAAATCAACTCCTTGCACAGCTTTAATAATTAAGAACCAAATAACTATAATCCTTATAAATTCTGTAACCTTGAACCAAGTTGATAATCTAAAATATTGGGTTGCTATGGTAGAACTTGAGATGCAAGTCAGCCAGACAGCTTTTCATCATTAAGTCACATACACAAAATAGTTCTATTCTTGTATATGCCCCCTTTTTGTTATTGTTTGATTAGCTGTTAATTAAGAATTAGATGTACAGAGAGGGAAGTAGTCATGCACTTCTGCATTCACAAAATATTACATGATTTGATACCATGGCTACTTTTCCAAATAAAATGTATTCTATAATCTCACTATAAGAGACAATTTGATGTAATGCTTAAAGCATCAGCTGGAGATTGGAAGATCAGAAATTTTGAGCTCATGTTTCAACACAAAGTCACCTGGATAATTTTAAGTCATTTATTCTCTTCCATTTCTAGGCAGAAAGCAATTGTCAACTATTACGGTTTTAAAATTTTAAAACAACTATAAATTGACAGTAATTTTATTTTATATCTGTCAAGTCTACATGGTCACTATAACATTCCATACTGAATATAACAAAATGACACAATAAATGTGGCACAGACAAAAACTGCATTTATAGTATGATCTACCTATCTAATTAATAGGGATTAATTTATATAAGCATCCTCTAATCTTTATGCTTGATTGGAAAATGCATGTATAAACTGAGGGTATTAAAATTGTTGTTTTTTAACTAATAAGCAAAGTTATCTTTGAAATTTCCAGTTATAATTAACATATTCCTATTTGTTCATTTTTATATACCCAAAGCGTGTGTATGTATAACACAGTTCTAGATTTAAAATAATCCACATGGCCACTAGATTGCATAAGAGAAATACAGAAAACTAACTCTTTGCTGCCATCTACTGGTTGTCCACTTTTTGCAGTCCATATTTAGTAGATTTAAATTGTGTATCTATGTATGTGCCCCAGAAAAAATACACAAGTACACATGCACGTGTGCATGGGCACACATAAATAAATAAATAAATAAATAAATAAATAAATAAATAAATAAATAAATAAATAAATAAATAAATAAATAAATAAATGCAAACAAATACCCCCTATTTGTGTTAATGAAACATGTTCCTTTAATTTTCTGAAAACTGCTATCAGTTTTTGATATAATCTAGTTCTAAATTTATATACGTTAAGCAAATAAAAATTAATGCGATATTTTTGATAGTTTATATTCAGAATTTATGAATAATGTTGCTGTGTGTCACACACACACACACACACACATATGCACATACAGAGCAATATATATAGATAAAAATCCCATGATTAAAACTTAAGCAGCCAAATATCTTAGGCATTTAACTTATGTCCTTCTCTATCAGAGTAAAATTGGGCATTTTCCTATACACAATAGAGGGGGGGAAAAGCAATTACTATCAATCAGTGACTAAGCAACAGATTGGAGTATTTAGAAAGACTCATTCATACACAGATTTGCAGCAGTGTTCAGCTCCTCTGATTAGATTCCATAGATTTTAAATTGTAGCTAATTAGGCTGTCATAGGTTCATTAATGGCTCTACTGATTCAGCACTCCCTCACCTGCATGCATATTAAAGCTCATTAGCTCCCTTGTCTAAAATACCACCTGCATTAATTGCTGCTGATGCACTAGGACTCTTCAAAAGCCTCTTCTGACAACTGGTTTACCACTGCCCCCCAAAAGGCTCTTTTGGAGAGCAATTCACACAAGGTCCGTGGCAAGCCACAAATGGTAACACTGCAGCTGTTGTTAAGGGCAGTCAATCCTATTTTCTGCTTAACAGCAGGAAATGAAATTAGTAATGCCCAAACTATAATACTTAACACTGGGTGAGTTTGTTTTCCCTTCAGCCTTTACTGGAGGCTGTCTAATAAACTGTATTTTATTCACTCTCCAAATGCCAGGGAACACAGATCTGTAATAAATCTGTAATGAACAGAGGTAAGGGTAAGAAGTGAACTACTGTTGAAATGTGCAGTTCATTCCAGCAGTTTGAGATGTTAATGCTTGATATGCGGATTGAGTATATGTGTACGTGTGTGTGTGTGTATGTGTATCTGTATGTGTTTGAATATGTTTCTGTGTTGGCCTAATTACTTGCTAAAATTAAACACAAAAGGCATTTTAAATTTAAAAGCCTGTACAAATTTATGAGCAGAGAACTGCGCTCGCCAACTTTGCCAGATTCCTAGAGGTAAAAGAGAAGAAGACCAACAATTTTCAAGGACAGGGAACTTCCTTTTTGTGATAAGAGTACTGCTACTGGGTTTTGGACACCTCACCTAAAAAAAGATATTGATAAAATTGAACGAGTCCAAAGACGGGCTACAAAAATGGTGGAAGGTCTTAAGCATCACACTTATCGGGAAAGACTTCATGAACTCAACCTGTATAGTCTGGAGGACAGAAGGGAAAGGGGGGGGCATGATCGAAACATTTAAATATGTTAAAAGGTTCAATAAGGTTCATGAGGGAAGTGTTTTTAATAGGAAAGTGAACACAAGAACAAGAGGCCAATCTGAGGTTAGTTGGAGGAAATATCAGAAGCAACATGAGAAAATATTATTTTACTGAAAGAGTAGTAGATGCTTCCAACAGATGTGGTTGGTAAATCCACAGTAACTGAATTTAAACATGCCTGGGATATATCCATCCTAAGATAAAATACAGGAAATAGTGTAAGGGCAGACTAGATGGACCATGAGGTCTTTTTCTGCCGTCAATCTTCTATGTTTCTATGTTTCTACCATGGGATCATAGAGCTCACAGAACCACATAAGAAATACTTCTTTTATAAAAAAAAATAAATGTTGGACTATTTCAGCAATATGCTCCCTATTTAATCTTTTGGCCATCTAAACACTTTTTGCATTCATATCTAATAATTTATACAACAGAATAACAGAGTTGGAATGGACATCAAAATTCTTCTGATCCAATCCTTTGTTCAAGGAGGAAACCGTGTAACATTTCATGCAAATGATTATCCAATCTATTCTTAAAAACTCGTGTTAGAGCATTTACAACTTTTGGAGGCAAGGTTTTCAGCCCTTCACTGATTAATTGTTCTTTATGGAAATTTCTCCTTAGTGCTAGATTGGTTCTCTCCTTGATTAGTTTTCATCCATTGCTTCTTGACTTTCCCTCAGGTGTTTTGGAGAATAGGTTGACTCCCTTCTTCTTTGTGGCAGCCCCTCAAATATTGGATAAGTGTTCTCTTACCATTTTCTTATTTATTTTGACTTGCAGCCCTATTCTGCATTTTACAGGGTTTTTTTTAAAGGTTGAACTTTTTTTATTTTGTGTAAAGACAGAGGCAAAAAAATGAGTTAAGTAGTTCTGCTTTTCTCCATCTTGTCATTTTCTTGCCATTTTTTCTCATTGATGGACCAATCATTTCCTTGACTTTTGTCTTGTTGAAAGAAACTTTTTCTTGTTATTTTTGACCTTTGTCACACTTTGAGCCTTAGCTTTCCTGACTTCATCTTTGAAGATTCAGGCTATTTGCTGATATTCCGCCTTAGATATGTGCCCCTCTTTCCACTTTTTGTGCTTGTTCTTTTTGTTTTCAGTACAGTTCTTTGTACAGCAAAGCTAGTTTCTTTTGAGATCTCTTATCTTTCTTCTTGATTGGAATTGTGTTGGAATTGGCTTTTATAATCTTATTTTTCAGAATTTCCCAAGCTTTCAGGTTGTTTAATCCTTAAGGATTCTCACACATGGAATCTTTCCCAAGCTGTCTCTAAATTTATTGAAATCAGGTCACTTTAAGTCCAAGATTCCAGTTTACCTTGTCCTGTTGTTTTGTTTGCCTAATATTGAATTCAAATATTGCATGATCATTTCTTCTCAAGGTGCTGTAATTTCAATTTCATCATTGTTAGTAAGAATTAAATCCAGTATGGCTGACTCTTTAATTCCTTTCTCTATCTTATTGTCTGATAGGTTTAACAGGAATCTGTTTGATCTTTTACTAGGTGCACAATTTGTTTCCCAGTTAATGTTAGAGTAGTCAAAATCTCCCATTACTCGTGTGGTGTACTTCCTACATACATTTGTTTGTTTGTTTGTTTGTTTGTTTGTTTGTTTGTTTGTTTGTTTGTTTGTTTGTTTGTTTGTTTGTTTGTTTGTTTGTTTGTTTGTTTGTTTGTTTGTTTGTTTGTTTGTTTGTTTGTTTGTTTATTTATTTATTTATTTATTTATTTATTTATTTATTTATTTATTTATTTATTTATTTATTTATTTATTTATTTATTTATTTATTTATTTATTTATTTATTTATTTATTTATTTATTTATTTATTTATTTATTTATTTATTTATTTATTTATTTATTTATTTATTTATTTATTTATTTATTTATTTAGTTGAAAGGGACCGTTAGGTCATCGAGTCCAACCCCCTGCCTGAGCAGGAAACCCTACAGCACCCCAGCCAAATGGAAGTCCAATCTCCTCTTGAAGGTGTCCAGAGTTGGGGAGTTCACCACCTCCCCTGGCAGGCAGTTCCATTGGTTGATCGCTCTGACCGTCAGGAAGTTCTTCCTTATTTCCAGGTTGAATCTCTCCTTGGTCAACTTCCAACCATTGTTCCTCGTCCGGCCCTCTGGTGCCCTGGGGAATAAACTAGCAAACTAGTTAACTGACTAGCAAAAAGTTAATATATTTGATCTGCTTTATTGATTAGCCTACAGTATAAATCTATGCCAACATCATTTTTTTTTCCTTTTATGCTGGCCCAAATGCATTCAGATGGTTTTTATCATTGTTTGACAGTATTTCTATACAGATATAGTCATTTCTTATATATAATACCGTATCTTCTTTTCTTAAGCCTGCTTATTTAAACAATTTAAATACCTGCAGCTGTATACTCCATTCATGAGCTTCATCCCACTAAATTTCTATCATATTATATCATACCAATATCTGCTGTTTATTCCTCATACTGTCTGCATTAGCGAATAGGCATTTGCATTCTTTTTCATGAACTTTATGTTTGTATTATACATAACCTGTCTTGCGTCTGAGTTCCCCTTCGTACCACCTGCTAGATTCATGTCTATGGTGTAGTGCATACTATGAAAAGGTTTATTTTTTCTTAACAGTTACCTTAATATTTTTATCTGCACAAATATTTATGTTAGACAACCCTATTACTTTTAGATTGCTGGGGTCAGAAATGTACTGTACCACCCTTGTACTCACACAACTCTGCTATATACTGGTCTTTTCCTTTTTGTTAATTATATACAAATAATACCTATTATATACCAGCCTTTCCTGCTAAGTTCCTGCCCCAATTCTAGAAATCCTTCTGCACAGTTAGTGCAACTTTTTCAGATAGGTCACTAATGCATAGATAGATGCATAACAACATCAACATCATAATCCGTACTAACATTCTTGACTATCTTGACAATGTGCCTTTTTCCTCTGTTGGCAGTAGCATCAGGCAGACATTTCACCTCTTTCAAATCATCCACATCCTTTCCTAAATTGACTCCTCTAAATATTGAGTCACCAACCAGAAAGTGGCTACTCTTGCTACATTCCTTGCTCACCTGACATAACTGATTTGAAAAATCTGATTCCTAATTTCTTTGTTGTGGACCACAATTGCTTGCTCAATTGAGTCATCATCTTTGTAACTGAACCTGCCACCTTAGTATCCCTATGAAGTTGAGGAAGGGCAGTATATCCATTATGTAGAGCCACACCAAATATTTTGTGTCGATGGCCCACAGCTCTCACTCTGCCAGATCCAACAGTTTTTCTTACTGTCCTTCTCCCAAAGGTCTTTGTGACAGAGGGTGCTGATAGTGAGGCAGCTTAATAGAAAACCAAATTAAGATATTTTACAGATGGCACCTTCCACCAAATAGAATAGCAAAAATGTTTCCTAAGACTTCTCCATTATGTTGGAAATGTAAGAAGGAAATAGGATCTTATTATCATCAATGGTGGACATGTAGTAAAGTCAAGTTATATTGGAAAATGATAGAAAGAATGATAAAAGAAATAGTAAAACAGGAGATAGAAATAACCCCGGAATTTTATTTACTGGGTATAACTAATCAGAGATATAAGAAAGAAATTTGACACTTAGTTATTCATATTTTGACCACGGCCAGGATAATATATGTGCAAAATTGGAAAGGGGAAAATATCCCCAAAGAAGAGGAAGTTATTAAGAAAATATTAGATTGCGCTGAAATGGATATGATGACAAGACGGTTAAACGACCAAGAAGAAACAGAATATTATGAGATATGGAATAAAGTGTATATATGGATAAATAAGAAGAAATATTAAAATAAGAAATAAATAAATAAGAGAATTATATTAACAGTGATATGATTTAAGATTTATGTTAGAATTAGTATTGTTATGATTTAAGAGTTATGTTAGATTTAGTTTATGTATGAAAATCTATTATATAAGGTAAAACAAATTTCTTCTTTTCATTTAAAGTAATAAGTTGAATTTAAGTATTTTTTTAAATGTACTCTTTTTCTGTATTGAAATTTTACTTCTAGAATAAGCGGGGTAGATACAACCCATTTTTATGTTAAATGTATGTTTGTCAGTTTTGTCTATTTTAAAAAATTAATAAAAATATATTGAAAAAAAAAATAGAACATATTGGTTGAGTTGAATATCTAATTTCAGCCTGAAAAGTAAAACTAAAGTTCTAGATAAGCAATCTGTCCATGTAAATTAGAAATTTACTTATAAATAGGACAATATCCAAATAAAAAAGTAAAATGACAGCTGAAAAACAAATATTGCACTGAACAAAGGTAGACATTTTAAAATAAAATTGCAATCACACAAACAGTTATTAAGGATGGACTACTGTTGTTTTCAAACTGCTGATGTTTTCTAGTCAGCAGGCCAGTTGTCCTCACAGTGAGTAATTTCACAAAGTTGGTGCAAATTGATATTCCCTTGCAGCCTTCCTTTTTCAGATTTTTAGCTGTATGATTCACACACTGTGAGGTTACTACCTTGTTCCAATGGGTCAAATCTGAGTCCTCTTGAACTCTATATGAACTGCTTCTGCCAGAAATCTCAGGTGCTATGACAATGCAATGAAAATAAAATCAGTGACTCCATATGCATGTATTTGTGTGGGTGGGTGGGTGGGTGGGTGTGTATTTAATCAATCTGTGTCTAGGCACCTTTAGTCTCATATAAACTGTAATGTGTTAATCTTTTAAACTTTGCTGTTCTGCTGACTAATGAAAGAAGAAAAATTCAGGTAAATCAGATGATCACTTAGGTTTTGCCAGAAACACATTACCAAATTCATGCTCTATCAGAATTCCTCAGAATAAGCCACATATATAATTCTGATCTTAATATAAGGTTAATGTAAGGTAATAATTATATTTTAATTCCAAAAAAGATAATATTAAATTTCATTTGAAGTCCTAACCCAGATCACTGGAAATGCCACCAGGAATCTTATATTATATATATATTTGTTTTCGTAGATTTTCACGGGTATATGTATGTAGATTGTTCTGAGTTCGGGTTTTGCCCTGTGTAATATTTTGCATGTCTATGCGACGTTTCGGTGAAATCACATTCACCATCATCAGGCTGAAGTTTGGAAATTTCTGGCGACGTTTCGACGAGGTCTCACTCGTCATCTTCAGGCTGGTGTTTCTGTCCTTGTTCTCAGGCGAACACTGCGAGACCTGAGCTGCATTCCTTCTATAAATACTGGTGGCTGGGTGTGGTTTGATGGCTCAGCAATTGCCTGCTGTGTAGAAACTTCCTGGTGAGTCAGTGGGGTAACAATTGGGGTCGTTGATGTAGCTGAGGTATGCTGATTAGTTAATGGTTGTAGATTGGGTGTGATATCCTTAGTAGTTGGAACTTGCAGGCTGCTTGATTGCTTTACAATGTGTGTTCTGAGTCTGGTTTCTATGGCTGGGATATGTTTGAGGGCTGGTTTCCAGATGTCTGGTAAGCGAGAGGTATCATCCCGCTTGTTCATATTTTGGGGATGTTTTTCTATCTCGATTGCTTCCATGATTATTCTTTTGCTGTAGTGTTCTGTTTTGGAAATTAATTTGGTACTGTCAAAATCTATCTGTTTGTATCTTTGTCCATTGTGGATGAAGTATGTATTCATCAGGCAATGGTTGGTCAGATCTAAGATGTGCTTCGGGGGGTTGTATTTGTTTTGGATGGCTGTCAGGGCTTCTTTGATAGGCACTTGGGTGAAGAGAGATATGACATCGAAGCTTACGAGAAGGTCGATTATATATATATAATCATTCCCAGATGAAAATATTTATTCACCTCGATAAATTAAGGTAGATAATCTAATAGTATGAATAAAACAGAATATTCCTTCTCTAAACATTCACTTTCTTTTGGCTGTGTAAATTAGCCCTTTCAATCAACATCTTTTATAGTTTAACCAGCATAAAGTTTTATGCTCACAATTCAACTAAATCTCATAACCATGTGTTGTTATATTTGCATATATTCCTGAATTCCCCACCATGAAAAATTGTGACTGCTTTTCTCTCTCTTATTTTTAAGAAAAAGAGTCCTTCTCAACTTAGTGCTGCCATCTCTTTTTTCTCAGCTTATTGAAAGGAAAAGAAAGTACAGGCGGCTTTAAAGACATTACAGAAACCCGACCTGAAGGACAGTTCTTTGAAGTCTAAAAACATGTATAATCTACTTTTACTTAGTCTAACAGAACAGCTATATTTACCGTGCTTATGTCATTATGGATTTTATTTTGTTCCTAGTACAAGGTATATGATAGTCTGCAGATTATCAATTTGGGATACATCTGAAAGTTGTCTTTGATCTTCTTAAAACTATCAATCTTCAGCTTCAGAAGGAACAAAGAGATAAGAAGAAACAGAAACCTTATTTGCATTAGATATTTCTGGAAAGGAAAAGAAGAAGAGCAAACAAAAATTAAATAAGAAGAAAGTCAGGGGATCTTTTTCACTGTGGGATCTTATAAAATTGCTTGTTGTATAGCCACCGAAACATCCAACATATTCCAACAAGATAAAAAACTAATAATTTTATAATTATTACAGGCAGAAGCATTTTTCTGACCTTGTCAAGCCAAGATTTGCTTTTGCTAATGAACATCAACCTAAATTGCAAGTCATATATAGAAATTGTAAAAACTTCTGATTGGTTTTAATAAACAGATCAATTTAATAGGTCAATCATCTAACAACTTTTTTAAAAAAGTTTTGTTTCCTAAAAACTTTTTGGTGATTATGATAAACCTCTTCAAACTGAATGCAAACATAATTTTAGTATGACTGTATCAAGTACAAATCTTGACAAGTAGAAATTAACTTTTAATGATTATAATGTATTTAATTGCATAATGTTTCCAACACACTGCATGAGTTCAACTAAAGTGTTTTGCTGCTGATTTTCATTTGCACTCAGTGCCTGATGCATCTCACTGCAGAGTCCAACAAGAGTCAATCAACATTGGTGGATTCCAGTTGTTGTGATATCGTTTTTCCATTGTCACAATGTCCTTATAAAAAACTTTCACCATATTTACCACTGATTGCCTCTAGTTTTTTCTGAAATAAATCCAAGTGTGAATACAGACATATTGCACTTTATGGTCGTGTATGCTGACATAAGTTTGTCAACTAGCTGAATGTAGGCTGATGCTCTTTAGTTGCCAAAAAAATTCTCAGTGACATCTTTGAATGCTTTTCAGATGATTTTCTCTGGCCCCACTAACACATCTTTTAAACCTTTTGTCATTTATGACATATCTGATCTGTGGGCCAATAAAAATACCTTTCTTAATTTTGGCATTAGTTGTTCTTGGAAACATATGTCTTAAATGAAGAAAACTTTTACTTTCTTTGTTCATTGATTTAATGATTTAATTGATCCCCCCCCCCCCCCCAGGTTTTAGAAGTTGAGTTTCTGGAACTGTGCATGGACTGTAATCTTTAAAAAGAAAACCCCACCGCAAGATCCAGAACTGACAGTCTCTATTACCTCATGGCCCGGCCTGCACCATCCCCTGTCCCACCTGCCACCCCCAAATTGCACCCCACTGTGGCCTCTTCCACCCTCGCTGGTTGGAATAAGTAGCGGCTTTGGCTGTCACTGTACCTGCTTCACTCTCCAGTCTCTTTCCTTACCTCACTTGGTTGCTACTGCTGAGGTGCATGGGCCATCCAGTGCTAAGGTAGAAGCAACCATGTGTGAAAGCAAAGCTTCTTTGCTAGCCTCCCAGCTGGCAAAATGTAAATTTTCACAGTGGCTAACTGCTGCAACAACCACAGGAGGGAAAACCCTTCTCGCCTCTGAAGGACCTTCCCCTTTGTTGTAATGCATCAGAGCTCAGTGGTGTCAATCCCTAACCCTCAACATTTTTCACTTGGACTGTCCACGGTTTACCTCTCCAGGTTCCTAAGAGGTCAGTAAGGGGTGTACATAAGGGCACTAGTGTGCCTTTCGTCCCCTGTCCAATTGTCTCTCCTTTATCTCACATATCTTTTCTTCCTTTCATATATCTTCTCCTGTATTTTTATATCTTTTCTTCTATCCTTTTCTTTATATATATTACTACATGTCTATACTCTTCAATATGTATTGTGTATTGGACAAACAAACAAACAAAAAACAAACAAACAAATAAATAAATAAATAAATAGAGGGGAGAAGGACTTCTCCTCTCATGGTTGATGCAGCAACTGCCTGGGCACTTAGATGGAAGCAGATGGGGCAACAGCAGGAGGAAAAACCCTCCCAGCTGACAAAACATTAATTTTCTCAGGATCTGTGGGTGTGGCTAGGTAAGGGACATATGACTGAGGGCATGGGCATGAGTGATGTCAAGTTGGCCAGGCTTACTTAGTCACATGACCATGAAACCATGTCCACAAAATAACCCGCCCCTGATTAGGGCAAGGGAAAAATACTTTAGGTTTCAGATATCATCATTTCTGATTATCTTATGTGACTTTGGGAGGAGTTGACTATGTAAATATGGAAGAATAGGTTGTCTTTGGTATGACTACTATTTTATATATAAAGATATTTTCTATTTGCTTTTATTTTGGATGGAGACAAGAGAAGAGTTGATAGGATTGTGTGTGACAAAAAAGAAAGTTCATTTCATTTTTATCAACAATATTTAACTTTCATATATTCTTTTGGGTGTGTTGTGATTCAGCCTGAGGCTCCTCAGGGACCGGCTGGAGCTCTGCCAGATCCATGCCCAGAGGAGGAGGACAGTGAACAGGAGAGAGAGGACCAGGCAGACGGGGGAGAGGAACGTCAGGAAGAGGAGGAGAGAGAGCAGCCTGAGACCCCCAGGGGGGCCCTCTCCCCAGCTAGTAGCCTGGATACATTGGATGAAGACGCACAGGCTATAATAGACATGAGGCAGCGACGTGCAGCTCAAAGACAGGGCCAATTAGAAAGGTATTTCCATCCCTGAATTGGCAACAGCTGGGTTTGGGTGTGGCTCTCCTCAGCAGGGTTGAAAAGGCAGGCCCACCCTTACAGTCTTGTGGAGAGTTATCAACTGGGAGTCCTGTGACCTTGCTTCGATTCTTGGCGTCTCTGATCTTGGCTTGTGGCCTAGAAGTCTGGAAGACTTGGGGGAGGCGTGGGTTTTATTATCTCCAGCGTTGTTTTTGCCAGCAAGAATCCTGTTTTATTGCCTGGCCTTCGTGAAACCTCTGTGAAGCTTCATAGTATTTCTGTCTGTAAGAACAGTTTTTGTTACCTGTGTTTGCTTTCAATTATATAAACTGCCTTTGCTTTTTACCAGTGTGTCTGGATACTCTTTTTGGTTGGTATTGGCGTCTGGGGGGACCCAGACAGAACAGGGTGGATGCAATTAAATACAAAAATTTGAAAAGAAAGAAGTTTCAAATCCTCACCAAAGAGAAGCAATTATAGTTTCATCAGGAAATAAGTATCATATTGCATATTGATGGAAAGGAAGAATTTTTGCAAGAATTTATACTTTCCAAGTGTATAACAGATAATTTAACTTCTCTTTTTATGTGCACATTATTCCAGGTTTTGAGATTCAGTTCTATGAACAATAGATGTACATAGAATAGTTTTAGGGCAATGTGGAAATAAAAAAAGGTGTAGGTGACTGAAAAAATAAAGAAACACTCTTTGAAAGAACTGTATAGATTGGACAAAAATGAATATGCAGTATACATATAGTCTTAAAAATTATAAACATGTATTATAATAAAGTCTGCATTGGCTGCCGATCAATTTCCGGTCACAATTCAAAGTGTTGGTTATGACCTTTAAAGCCCTTCATGGCACTGGACCAGGATATCTCCGAGACCGCCTTCTGCCGCACGAGTCCCAGCGACTGATTAGGTCCCACAGAGTGGGCCTTGTCCGGGTCCCATCAACTAAACAATGTCAGTTGGCGGGCCCCAGGGGAAGAGCCTTCTCTGTGGCGGCCCCGACTCTCTGGAACCAACTCCCCCCAGATATTAGAACTGCCCCTACTCTCCCTGCCTTCCGTAAACTCCTTAAAACCCACCTTTGTTGTCAGGCATGGGGGAACTGAAACACCTCCCCCGGGCATGTACAATTTATGCATGGTATGTTTGTGTGTGTGTGTGTTAGAAAAATGGGGTTCTTTTTTAAATATTTTAAAGTTATTTGGATTTGTTATGAATTGTTGTGTCTTGTTGTGAGCCGCCCCGAGTCTGTGGAGAGGGGCGGTGTACAAATCTAAATAATAAATAAATAAATAATAAATAAATAAATAAAGTAAGACTTGGAAAAATGAGAAATGGAGAAAAACTGAAATTAAGAATTTATTCTTTTTCCTTTCAATTCTTCATGGCCTAGCATTTTTTTTTAATCTTTAGAGCATTTTGTGAAGGTTTTCTCTTCATTGCCTTTTCCCTCAGTACACATCATGCACACACATTGTTCAAGAATCATTCAACCATGTCTTGATAGATGAGCCATTCCTTTAATCATTTTACATTGGCTGTCAGAAGTCTTAACTATGATTTTCCATCAGATTTTGATTTAAGACAAATCACTAACATTCTTTCAGCATAAGTCTTTAGATAAGTACTGGTGGTCTATCCTGGAGAATATGATATTTTAAAATATCTGTGTTCAATGTTCAAAAAAAAGGGTGAATTTTCAAACAGAGTGCTTTCCTTGTTGGACAAAATGTATTCCTGACACATTAACACAGTCACTTTATTTTAATGTTTGCATTTAGAAATACACTTCTTGTTTTCTTTTTTTATTCTACTTCTTTCCTCATGCTATAATATGCACAAACCCATAAGTCAATATCTTTTAGCCAAAACAAGAAAGGCAAAGGGCAACAGAAAATTTCAGTCTGCTATATTAACACACACTTGTCATAAAGTAGATTCATGAGATTGTGAGCATGTAGGCAAGACCTCCCAGAATGAAATCTCATTTATCTCTAATAGAAACTAGTATGTGTTGTCTCCAAGGGTCCTTTCTATTGAACCCTAATAATTGTATATCAATCATGTATCACTTCCTGTATTTTATTATCTCAGGAACAACGATTGCTAGTGAATTTCTTGATTTTATTTATTAGGGATAAAAATAACAAAAGTTTGCAAATCTTAAATGCACTCGGAGATTTAGCACTGCTGCTTGAGTCAAGATTGTATTTTTATGTTACCTGATTGTGTTTGTGTATGTACATGCCTATTTAATATTTAAATAACCTTAGGTAATTTGTATTATTATGTTTATGATCAAAGAATAATATAGCACAAGGAACACAACTGTGGCTGCAATTCTTTAGGAATTAAAATTTCAATAGAAACGTAGAAATTATCCACATAATATCATGTACCCAAAAATGTATTGTTTAGAAAAAATAATATTTAGTTCTTGTAAAAAGAAAGTTTAATTTTTTTGATTATTCCAAAGTATTTTCTATCAGCTTCGTATTTTAATCATTACAGTATTTGTTTAAAAAATCTAATTGTTTTTCCTTATTTTGTTATTCCTGGATTTTTACACATATACAAAAATTGGGGGTGGGTTGTAATTAGTGCTATAACTGATATGTGTCATTTTAGATGAGATAAGTTTGTATGTGAAAATGCATTTTTAATATCATCATTTGATTATACACATTTGTGCATAAATAAACCCTTTTGGAGTAAGCATCCACAATGACCAAGAACATGCACTCCTGCACTGAGCCCCTGCATTGGGCCAGCCAAGTCCATGTGCAGCCTGGCCCATGGAGCCTTAGGGGATTCCCATTCGTGAATTGGAGCTGAAGGCCAGGCTGGTTGTAAACTCTGACAGGTGGGGCATTGGAACCCCCAGACCTCTATTTCTTGATCCATCCCAGGCCACCAGACATAGCTGCAGCCAAGTGCCTTCATACACACAGTTCCTGGATGTGCAGAGTGCAGCCACTGGAGTAGCCCTGTGGGATGGAGATCTCATGTTGTCTGGTTAAGAAAGATTGAAATTGAACAAGCATAGGTCTGGTTGGCCATCCAATATGAGCCCAATAGAGGACCTGGGATAAGGTAGGGTCACTTTTGGCCATGGCTATTACCTGACTAGCAGAGATTGGGCTCTGCAATTCCTCAAGGAGGACAGATGCTACAGGAGCAAGGTCTATCAGTGGTTTAGGCAGTGGGCAGCAGTTTAAGCCATCAGCATGCCCTAAAAAAATTGCCAGGACTTTATCAGAGTTGGTAATTGTACCCTGCTAAGAATTCAGACCACCTTGAAATGCAGTGAGACATTATCTGAGGGTTCTGTTGATCCCCAGCAAGTAAGCCCAACAGAGGCTTATGATCAGTGATGAGGTAAAAATTGTATCCATACAGATAATCATGGAAGTGCTTTACCCCTGCTAGTGCCTTCCAATCAATATGTAAGCAGGTCCTTAACATTTTGGAATGCTCTGGCCTTGATAGGGCCCAAGTGCCAACTAGTTTTAGCCTCAGCTAAAGAGACCTTATGAGGAAGGAATATGGTGTAGAAATTGAGCAGGCCTAAAAAGGCCTGCAGCTGAGCCCTTGACACAAGTGTAGGAGCATTTTTAATGGGCCTCTAATTTGGAGGGTACTGGATAAATACCTGAGGCATTGATAAAGAACCCTAGGAATTACACTTATTTTACTCCAAGTAGGCATTTGGGGTTTTTTAAGTTTAAGTCCAGCCTTCCAGAATCAAAGGAGGACAGCCCTTAATTTGGATAGGAAGTCAGGCATTGATGATGCTGAAATAAGAACATCATTAAAGTATGGTACAACTCCCTGCAGGCCTTATAGGAGCTTCTCCACCAGGGGACTGGAAGATGCCAGGAGCCACACACATGCAAAACTGGAGCCACTTACACTTAAATGCATCCCAGTAGGTAACGATGGTATGGGCCATTGCAGTGGCATCATCCACTGGGAGTTGCTGATAAGCTTGGCAAGATCCAGCTTGGTGAAAACGGACCCCTTGCCCAAGAAGTGCAGGAGGTGCTCTACCACAGGTACCGGGTATGGGTTAGCCTGAAGAGCTTTATTCAAAGTAACCCGGTAATAAGCACAGATCCTTATAGAGCCATCATGCTTTAATGGGGTGACTATTGACATTTTCCATTTTGCATGTTCCACCTATTCTAATACCCCTTGTACAATTAACCTGTCTAATTCTAAATCAACCTTTAGGCATAAGGCCAGGGGTACTCATCTAGATTTCAACTGCACTGGGGCAACTTGGGAGTCGAAATGGGGGTCCCCTTATTGTTATGCAGGCTGCCATTGAACACATCTGCAAAGTCTTCAATGAGGCTGGTCAGCACATCCAGAGATGTAGAATGAATGCCTGAGACAGTGAGGCCCAAGGTGAAGAGCCAACCGAGGCCCAGGAGTGATGGCAAATGACCATTGACCATAACGAGTGGCAATAGGCCTGAAAACGCCTTGTAAGTGACTTTAAATGAGCCTCAGCCCACAGTTGTAATCAATTTGCCCTGAGAATCTTTCAGAGCAATGGTGAAAGATTGAAGGTGCTCCCTTGTGAAGTGGGGCAGTAACCTGGTAATAGTTGCCCAGGAGATGAGAGACCTGGATGAATTGATGTCCACTTCCATACTGCACAGTTGGTCTTCCAGGATGATGGAGAGATGGAGCTTGACCATATAAGGGGTGGTAGGCTTCAGCAGCAGGAGGGCTATGGATCCTGGTGACTGCGAAACTGTCCTCCTATCGATTTGGTGGTCTGCGATAAGCATGTCTCTGACTTGGCTGGGCAGGTGGAGCATCCAAAGATAGCACAGGATATTGGCACACTTTAGAAAGGTGGCCCTTTCAGCCACACCACCCACAAATTGCTGAGCAGAAGCGACAGTCAACCCTATAATGGGCACTTCCACAGCC
Organism: Erythrolamprus reginae; assembly: GCF_031021105.1. Lineage (NCBI taxonomy): Eukaryota > Metazoa > Chordata > Lepidosauria > Squamata > Dipsadidae > Erythrolamprus > Erythrolamprus reginae. The sequence goes on along the minus strand of NC_091963.1, from coordinate 36,897,423 downwards.
TAGGCAGGGAGGGAATGGTGACTTAAAATTGACAGCTGTTTTGTCTTTTGCCTTGAGGTGGCAGATATCTTCTACTTCCTCTCCCTCAAAGTAGTCCCAGTCAGAGTTCTGCTGTTGGACTGGAAAGGGGTTACTGGCTAGTGAGGAGGCAGGAGCAACTCAGATACAGATTGCTCAGAGAGTTCATCTGCTATAGCTTCATTTAAAGCTTCTTGCAGAGTCAGCTCAAATTTGGCTAATAAGCAATGCTGCAGCCCAATGTCTTTGACTCCACATACCAGCTGGTCTAGCAATAAGTCATCTAAGTCAGAGAAATTACAATTGTTAGAGGCTGTGTGAAGAGCAGCCACATAGTTATTAATAGACTCACTCTCACACTGAAATCTATGGTGGAAGGCAGCCTGTGAGCTATGCGGGAGAGAGCTGGAGCATAATAGTTTTGCAGCTTCTTCTGGGGAGTCTCCCAGAGTACCTCAAGGACAGGCTGAGGAGCTGTCAGGGCATGTGCTGTTTGCAAGGCAAACATCTCCTTACCACAGAAACTGAGAAAGTAGCCAAGTTTCTGGCACTGGACAGCTCTGCAAGGTTGTTAGCCCTCAGCACACATTCGAAATGTGTGAGATAATCTTCCCAGGTTTCTATTGAAGGCTCATATGGAGAGGAAACTGGCAGCTCAGCCATCCTGAAAAGGATGAATGTAGCTAGTGATCGGCTCTGAAATGCTTCAGTTCAAAAGACTCAGCTGTGGAACTTGCTGAAGGAGAGACTGAGGCAGTTCTGAGGGGCCTCAGCTCAAAAGACTCAGCTGTGGAACTTGCTGAAGGAGAAACAGAGATGGTATAACAGAATTCTGAGAGGAATCCAGTTTCCTCAGTCTCCACTGTTAGATAGGGAAGTCTTTGCACTGACAGAACTTAGCAGATGCTTGACTTTTTAAACAGGGAACTTTTAAACTGTGGTGAACAGACTTCTGAAAGCTCCTTTTATAGTGTAGCTGTCAGACAGCTAACCAATTATGATGCTTTAACTTGCCGCTCGAGAGGCCTCTTGTGCTTAGCCAATCAGACTTCAGCATCAGTCTTCTTTGCTGGTCATAAGTCGAGGACTTTGCATTTCTGATGAGGTTGTAAGTTGAGGACTCACTGTCAGCTCACTGCCAGAAGCAAACCAATTAATGTACAACATAGCTATAACTTAATATCTGGGATACCAAATCAACAAAGAAGAAAAAAAAGCCAAACATCACAACATCAAAATGGAAGATCAGACTAGAAAATAACATCATCAATCTGAGATCTGATGCAAGCAAGCTAGAACAGATCAAAGGGGGGAAATGCTGTAGTACAAGACCAAAGAATACCTAATAAAGAAATATCACCTAGAAACAAGAAAGACCTAGAAATAAAAAAGCAGAAAATTACAGCTAGGGTCAAGAAGATACAAACCTTGAATTGCAAATTATATACAGAATCTCCAATTTCAATCCAATCGGAAATATTTATATCAATCCATCAATGGAGACATAGTAGTAAAGCAATCAGTATCTAAGAAGGAAAAAAATACAGTGCAATTCTGGGCACCGATATGAGATAACCCAAAGAAATACAAGTGCACAGGTTAAAGATGGATAAGAATAAAAAAAACCAAGCTGAAATGAAAGAACTAGTAACAACAACAGAAGTGGTAGAGAAAAGGGAAAGGAAGTTCAAAAATTGGTCAGTGTCAGGTGAAGATGAACTGCATGGTTTTTGATTGACTGATCTATATCCATTAGTTGCAAAGCAGTTTAAAAACATACTGCAAGGAAATAAAATTGAAGAGCAGCTAACATTTGCCAAAGCATGAATACTGAAAGATTCAGCAAAAGGGGGGACACCAGTCAACTACAGTCCAAGTATCTGCTTACCAACAACTTTCAAATTGCAATTTAGTGTAGCAGCCGATGAAATCCAACAGCATCTTCATGAAAACAAATCTTTCCATATGGGAAGGAAGAAACCACCTGAAGAGTAGAGGAGTCCCACTTAGCCCTTGCCAAAAATACTAAACTCAGTCCATGGCTATCAAATATCAAAAACATCTGCCAGACGATCCCACCTCTTTTACATGGATGACCTGAAGCTGTATGGAAAAATATAATCTGAAATAGAATCACTGTTCCACACTGTCCATATGTACAGCCAAGACATTTCAATCGAGTTTGGACTGGACAAATGTGTCATGCTCACCATCAAATGGGGAAAAGTAGTGAACACTGAAGGAATCAATGTGCCCTACAGTAATAACATCAATAGTCTGGATGAAGATGATCATTATGAATTTATTTATTTTATTTAATTTATTAGATTTCTATGCTGTCCTTCTCCACAGACTCAGGGCAGCTCACAACAAATTGATTCAAAAATACAATATATAAGAAATCTAATTTAAAACAATTCTAAAACCCAATACATTAAAACCATATTCACATTCTTTCCATATACATTGACCGGAGCTAGACATAACATTCAACAGCCCCAAGTCTGTTGGCAGAGATGAGTTTTTAAGGCCTTATGAAAGGCCAGGAGGGTGGCGGTGGTACAAATCCCTGGAGAGAGTTGATTCCAGGGGGCCGGGGCTGCTACAGAGAAGGCTCTTCCCATAGGCCCCTCCAGGCAACATTGTCTGGCAGATGGGACCTGGAGAAGGCCAACTCTGTGGGAACTAATCAGCTGTTGGAATACCTGAGGCAGAATAACTGGGCATTCTACAGACAGACAACATAAAGCACTCTGAAATTAAGGAAAACATTAGAAGTGAATACATCAAAGGAGTGAAGAAGATCTTAACGTCCAAACTCAATGAAGAAAATACCATCAAGGTAATCAAAACCTGGGCAATTCCAATCATTAGATACACAGCTGCAATAGAGATTTGAATCAAGCAGAACTAAAAACCCTGTATAGAAAAACCAGAAAAAATAATGACAATAAGTCATGTCCTGCATCCTCACAGTGACATTGACAGAATCTACCTGCCCCGAGTCTCCGGAGAGGGGTGGCATAGAAATCTAATAAGTTGTTATAATAATAATAATAATAATAATAATAATAATAATAATAATAATAATAATATTACCAAAGAAAATAGGTGGGTGTGGAATGCTGAAAATACATCAAATTGTTGAAGAAGAAGAAAGAGCATTGGAAAAATATTTGAAGACAGGGAAGAAAATGCACTGGAGCTAATATACTGGGAAGGCTTACTGACTACTGGAAAGACCAAACTGCCATATAAGAAGATCAAATGAAGAACATAATGGATTATTGGGAAGACAAAGCATCATATGGACAATATATTAAAACAATATAGCAGGGAAAAGTGATAATAACAAGACCTGGCAACAGTTAAGAGCAAATAAGTTGAAGAAAGAGACAGATGAGTTAATTCAAACTGCCAAAGACCAAACCTTAAGAACAAATGCATACAAAGTCAGATGCATGTGAAGTCAAATGTGTGCAATAGATAGAAAATACCATTTATATAAAGAAGCTGAAGAAACAGTGGACCACCTAGTTAGCTGTTGCAAGAAGTTCTCATAGAGTGATTGCAAGCAGTGGCATGACAAAGTAGCAATAATGCTACATTGGAACCGATCTGCAAGAAGTATCATTTGCCTGCAATAAGAACTGGTGGGTCCATAATATAGAGAAAGTAATAGAAAATGAAGAAGTGAAATTGTTCTGGGATTTTAGAATTCAAACAGATAGGTACCTGCAATGTAACACCCCAGACTCTTGTAACACCCCAATTGTTGATAAGAAAGATTTTTTTAAAAAGCCTGAATATTGAATGTGGCACTACCTGGAAGCAACAGAAAAGAGGAAAAAAACTGGAGAACATCACAAAATACAAATACCTGCAAATAGGAATGGAATGACTATATTTTCCACTATTACATAGAATGAATGTGGCAGAAGCAAACAAAGATTATTAATAGACTGCTAGTAGTAATAGGCACCTTGGGTGCAATAACAAAACAACTAGAATATCACTTGAATATTATTGGCATCGACAAATTCATCATGAGTCAATTGCAAAAGGTGGCTTTACTCAGAACAGTCTCCACTCTGTGACAATATCTGGGATATCATCAAAAATTCACATCTGCCTATGGAAAAGATTCAATAAGTAGTGATGGGCGAACCGAACCACACAATTCGGGTCCGTACTGAATTTTGCAGTGTTCGGTATGCCGAACACGAACCTGAAATTTTTTCAAACTTCGGGCAAAGTTCGGGGTCGCGTTCAGCATTCGGAGCTTTGACGTCACTGGCAGGTTGCTAAGGACGCCAAGGTGATCACTTCCTGGATTCCATGGAATCCAGGAAGTGATCACCTTGGCGTCCTTAGCCACCTGCCGGTATATATGATGTCAAAGCTCCGCCCCCGAAATCTCTTGGTGGGATTCCCTGTTCGGGTTCAGGTTCAGGTTCGGTTCGGGTTTGGCCGAATTTTGCGTAAAGTTTGTCCAAACTTGCCAAACCCAAACACCGTTGTGTTCGCCCATCATTATCAATAAGTAATCAAAAATGCTAAACCCAGTATGAACATCTGTGACTATGCAGTGAACCATAATAATACACGTAATGGTTAGATTATACTGAACATCTGAATGAAAGTGTCAATAATAATAATAATAATAATAATAATAATAATAATAATAATAATAATAATTACAACTATAAATCACCCAGAATCATTTGTAGTTAGGCAATATACACATTTATTAATAAGATTAGCATAGCATTTAGATTTATATACTGCTTTACAGCCCTCTCTAAGCTGTTTTCAGGGCCAACAATCTGGGTCCCCATTTTACTGACCTTGGAAAGATGAAAGGCTGAGTCAACTTTGAGCTTACTGAGATTCAATCTGCCAAACTGCAGGCAGACCGTGAGCAAATCAAATCAAATCAAATTTATTATTATAGTCATAAACCAAAAGAAATAAAATCACTTAGTGAATACACAACCAAAAGTTGTAGGATAAAATGATAAATAACAGATAAAATCCATGATAAAATCCAATCTATCAATTATGCATTGTCAATACTACTAAAATTACAATCCATAAGCTGTGAGGTCTATATTCAGTTTGATACTCTTAGGGAAAGGAATAAACAAGGTTGCCACATTTGTCGTATAAATTAGCTAAGGGGTATTAGGCACTTAAAAGCAGGCCACAAATGGTATACATACGTACACACGTACATACATACACATATATACATATACACATATACACACATACACACACACACACTGCCAAACTGCAGGCAGCCGGTGAGCAGCAGAAGTAACTTGGAGTACTGCACTCTAACCACTGCACCACCGAGGCTTTGTTATTAAGTTATTGTCTGTCTGACTGTCTATCCCTGACTGTCTGACTGTCTATTTACTTAATGAGGATAAAAAAAATATTTCACCTGGTTAATATTGGTCATTCCCTTAACATCCATGATTTATGACTATCTATTTGAAGTACACTCTGGCTTAAAAGCTATGGATTAGATGGGTAATGTTTGAAGGTCAGGGTAACTATAATCATGCCATGCAGCAATGGCAGCAAAATTATCTGCAATTTGTCTGGTTTTCATTTAAAACATAGCATCCAGTGAGACAATCAGACAAAATATGTGATTGTCCATGATTCTTAACATAACAGATCTCTTCCATTTTAGCTTACTTGCAGGTGCTAGTTACACCATATTTTACAGAGTGTACTGTAAAATATAAAAGTTTTCACTCCAAAATGTTCATTACCCACAATCCTATGCAAAATGCATACATAATACTCCTTCCTCATCCTATTTTCCTCAGAAGAACAACCCTGTGAGATGAATTAAGCTAGAGACAGGGACTGAACAAGGTTCCCCAGCTGGCTTTCATTTTTAAAGAAGGACTAGATATAAGTCTCCTAGCTTTTAGCTTGGTGCCTTAACCACTACATCAAGCTGCTATTTCTGCTACCATATTTCATTATACCTATTCAAAGTTTTTTTAAAGAAAAATAAAATAAAAGCCCTATTGTATCTATAGGACTTTATGCTGTTTGTTGAACTGAGCTATCATTTGATTGATGAAATTATTTAATAGGAAGAGCATTTTTCTTGGCTGAATAACCTAAAGTTCAGAGGAATTCATTTTCCCAAGTTCAATAGAATGTATTTTCAATATTGCTGGCATAAGCAATGTTTGAGAATAGGATAACTATAATATGAAATGTTTTAAATTTTTTGTGGAAAATTCCTTAGATCTATATTTTATAAAATATATATTATATTTTATTTATTTTATTTTGGGTATCTATGTTTTAAAGTTATACAGTGGTACCTCATCATAGGAACTTAATTGGTTCCAGGAGGAGGTTCATAAGGTGAAAAGTTCGTAAGATGAAACAATGTTTCCCATAGGAATCAATGTAAAAGCAAATAATACATGCAAATCCTTCAGGAAAATCCCAAACTTTAGAAGGGACAGGGAACAGAGGGCAGGGAGGAGCAGCTAAAGGGGGCGGGTGGAAGAAGCAAGGCTAGGCTAAAGGGTGAGTGGGAAGGAAGAAAGGCAAGGGGTGCCCCTCCCTTTTCTTTTTTCAAAAGACACAGTTTCAGTGCCTTTGCAAGCATGCAAAATCTTTACTTCTCCAAGCTGCCCCTCCCTTTTCTTTCTTAAAAAGACACCGTTTCAGTGCTTTTGCAAGCATGCAAAATCTTTACTCCTACAAGCTGCCCCTCCCTTTTCTTTCTTCAAAAAAAGGGGGGGAAAGAAACCCCTTCATCCTAGCACCAGCTGCTTGGGTTCGTAAGGTGAAAATAGTTCGGAAGAAGAGGCAAAGAAATCTTAAACACCGGGTTCGTATCTTGAAAAGTTTGTTAGAAGAGGCGATCGTAAGATTAGGTACCACTGTATTTATATTTACATATTCAGCTTTTCTTACTTTGACATACTGCCTGTATTAAATATTTTTTAATACATGAGAGAAAATAGATGGAATATAACAAAATATTTAAGAATACTGGTAACTAATAACTTTATTCCTAGAATTGTTTTTAAACAGCCCTCTCCACTTCCAAAACAAAAAAAAATCCTAGGACACAATCCCCCCACTACCCCCTATGCATACGTATGGACCTCATTGAAGCCTCCTGACTTCCAGCAGGCCAGATGGACTGTTTTTCGCTCTCCTCAGGGTTCAGGAAAGCCTCCTGAACCCTGGGGATGGCGAAAAATGGCCCAACAGGCCAATTGGAAGTTTGGAAACAAAAGGAAGTGAAGCTGCCATGCTACTTACATTCAGATAGTTGCAACCAGGCCTCTCACACCTCAGCCCATTTCTTCTGCAGCTGGGAAGGGTTGCATGCAGGCCTCTTTAGCCAAAAACAGAGTTCTGGATCAATCTGGAGCTCTTTTATTAGCTACACAGGCTTTCAGGAAAGCCTTCCCAGCTGCAGAAGAAATAGGCTAAGGTATAGGAGGCCTAGCTGCAACTGTGCAAAGCTGAAGAAGTTCCTGAAAACCTCTGGCAGCAAAAAGGAGGCTGGTGGTGAAGCACTCAAGTGAACTTCCAGTTGGCCTGTTGGGCCATTTTCCCTGTGGGGAGATTGAAAACAGGTGAAAAGTAAGCTGAAAATCAATTGGCCAGTGCGTGCATTGACACTGAAGCCTTGCGTGTTCTCAGATATGGCTCCATGTGCCATCTGTGGCATGCATGCCATAGGTTCGCCATCGCTGTCCTAGGGTTTTGAGTAGGATCCAAACTTTGGGGTGATTATCTGTACTCTAACTTCTAAATCATTGCAGCGTCATCTATCACTCTGTGACATCTGACACCTTGATAAATCATTGTGTATTCTTAATTCAGTTTCCTGCTCAAATTTGCCATTTTCAGAAACTTAGATGATTACATCAACATTTTTTAATGAATTCTTATTTCTTGCATATTCAAGCTGTCTTACTCAAAGGGAGCAGTGAAATATTTAATTTGTTAGTCACCAGTTCACTCTATAAACCTAAAACATATCAAGAATGGATGGATCACTGGATGCATGGATACATGGACAGACAGACAGACAGACAAATAACATTTATAACAATGTATCAAGAAAGAAAGAAACTAATCAAATAAATTTATTTGGTAAAACTTACCAAATATCTAAGTCTACTTCAAGGCAACTATTTTAAAAATAAGATGAATTTCTTGGTAAGTATTTTAGGAAAGAAAATCAATATAAAGTTACCTTATTAGTCTTAAACAGGTATTACAATTCTATAGACTCCTGCCAACCTAGCTGTTTAAAAGCTTACAAATGCAAGTGGATAAATATGCACCACTTTAGTAGAAGGTAAAAGCATTCAGTAACTATATTAGAACTGTGAAAATGTTTTCGGCTTTTAAGCATGTTTATAAACATGTTTATTTTTACGTGAAAGGACCGCCCTTTGAAAGAGCTGGGGAATCCCTCCCACAAAGAGATTCCGGGGGCGGAGCCTTGACATCACCAGCAGGTTGCTAAGGACGCCAGGAATCCAGGAAGTGATCACCTCGGCGTCCTTAGCAACCTGCCGGTGACGTCAAAGCTCCGAATGCCGAACGCAATCCTGAACTTTGCCCAAAGTTTCAAAAAAAATTGTGTTCGTGTTCAGCATACCGAACACCGCAAAATTCGGTACGGACCCGAATTGTGCGGGTTCGGTTTGCCCATCACTACTGATGTTCAAACCACATCTCTATTGATTACAGACAAAGACTAGAAGTTGCCTGTTATACTTCTCATACTTCCTTCCTGAGCAATGAAGTGATCTGCTCATTTAGCTGAATGTGCTGAGAATTTGTTCCACAACTGAAATCTAATTGCATTCAGGTGAAAGTGTAACCCTAACCTAATCTCCTTTGGTAATATGGAAGAATTGAGAATATATCCAGCTAATTGGTAAAAACTGTAGGAATATGGTTATCTGAAAGCTTAATTTTGTCAGTTATTATTTTGTATGCTATTGTTATTCACTATCAAAACATGTAAAAATTATTATTGTGATATGTATTATGCCTTAGATTCTTTTCTTCCAGTTTCTAGAAGATTGGACAAATTTGTGAAAATATCTCTGTTGTAGATAATACACAAGCTAAGATACATTGTATTATCAAAATTAGAAACAGTGTGGCATTAATTACTGGATTCTAGGCAGATAACTGGTAATGATATATTCCCCATGAATCTTTGAGTTAGCTGAATGTATTTATTGGAGATTAGATAATATCAATCTCTATCCCAATCTGTTGTGGCATCCCAGACACTGGGCTCAACACTGTTTAATCTCATTAAACAAAATATTCTACTCTTTGTATTACTGTGTTGAATTATGAAACAATAAAAAGCAGGCTGATCTCACAGCTATCAGGAATTAAGTAAAACTAAAATATCTTCTTATTCAAACTTCCAATGATATCATCTTTTCGAGTGCACTTTGTAACAGTATAGAAGGACCAATGGAAGAAGAATGGTTATTTCCTTCTAAGATGTTCTCCAACATTCTAATTTGGTTTAGGAGCACAGAAATTCCATGGTTATTCCCCATCCAACTATTAATCAGGCTTCATTCTGCTAAATTATTTAACTGTCAGGCCAATAATGGAGAAGCATCAGGAGCTTTGGGAATTAGTAGAAGTCACAAGAAAATTCACAGTTATAAGCTTATCAGGGGTACTTAGGTAAGGGATGGTTAAAAATCTAACTTGGCCTTCCATCTTGAATATATTAAAAGTCCTATTAGAATCCTACAATTTTGAATCATTGCCAGTCTGTGTTTTTTCTTCAAGCATCCTACAACTTTTATATCATGAATGAACTATAGCAATTCTTGTGGGAACGAACAGTTGAAATAATCTGGATCTACGTTAAGTGAAAGTGCAAAGCAGACAAGAATGTGGTTTCTACAATAGATTTTTTTTTCTTCAGGTCCAAATCATTACACCAACTTTCATCTTCCACTCTTGCATATGTCTGTTTCTGATGCTAATGAGGATTAAACATTATGTAGACATTAGTTATGCATCTCTCTCTCTCTCTTTCCCTCTTTCTCTCTCTCTCTCTCTAAATTAACATCCTTTTCAATCAGTTTAGAATGACATCTGAGTACAGCCATCTCAGTATTTTAATGCTGGGTATTTTATTCCTCTCCAATTCTGCTTAGGACCCACTTTAGCAATACTTTCTGCCTTAGATTAATTACCCTGATCTAATTCATTTAGTAGAGGAGAGCTGTGGTACGTGGGTTGCCCACTGATGTATTGTGTTAAATGACGCCCATCTGTCATTCCAGCATATCAGCATGAATTCTGTGTCATCCACTTCATTGGCTCTGCCGAGATGTGAAGTACAGCTACAATGTTTACTACTGTTGTTAATTTAATATCTACACCTTTAATAACCTGACTGCTGTCATTTGCTGAACAATGATACATGATGGCCAGTGAAGAGCCAGGGAGAAGACATTAACTAGACAGCTTATGAGACTGGTTGTAGTTAATTAGCACACGTCTGGGAAATTTACCACTGGAGGTCTTTCAGTGCATTCTCTTGTGGAAATGACTTCCTGAAAAGCTTCTCCCCCACACCTACTTTTTTAGCTTTATTGCTCACCACCCACATTTGTAACATCCTCCTAACAAGAGAAATGCTATTTCAGTTGTCTTATGTATCACTGGTAATGTGTAGCCAATTCTTCAATTCTTTATTAGTTACTGGATTTCAGTAAAAAGAAAAAAGAAGAAAGAAAAGTAAAGAAATTCAAAACTCTTCTATGTATTCCATTCTTATCTAATTGGAGTTTGCCACTATAGGAACATTAGCATCAAAGATCATTTTCATTTTTAATAATAATAATAATAATAATAATAATAATAATAATAATAATAACAACAACAACAACAACAACAACAACAACAACATCAACAGGTAAGGGTAAGGTAAGGGACCTTGGAGGTTTTTTAGTCCAACCCTCTGCTTAGACAGGAAACTGTATACTACTTCAGGCAGATGGCTATCTAACATCTGCTTAAAAACTTCCAGTGCTGGGACATTCACAACTTCTGGAGGCAAGCTGTTCCACTGATCTACCGCTCTGACTGTCAGGAAATTTCTCCTTAGTTCTAGGTTACTTCTCTCCTTGTTTAGTTTCCACCCATTCCTTCTTGTTCTAACCTCAGGTGCTTTGGAGAATAGGTTGACTTTTATTTTTCACGTATTTCTAAGGCTTATATGCTGCCTCAATTAAACACTCTCAAGGTTTATAATCCTATAATTCAGCAAGTCGTCTGAATCAATACTATGATAGTATAGACTGCCATAATGGTCTGGTAACTCTCACAACAGTAGTTCTTTCCATTTCTTGGGGAAAACATTGTAATACAATATGTCCCATTATTTAATCTCCAAAGTTTCCTCCTCCCCAAATCTTTGAAATAAATAAATAAATAGGAACATAAAAAAATCTTGCTTCTGAAAGTAGATTGCACAAAACAGAATATATATTTATAAAAGAGCTTTATTTATTTATTTATTTATTTATTTATTTATTCAATTTTTATGCCGCCCTTCTCCTTAGACTCAGGGCAACTTACAACATGTTAGCAATAACACTTTTTAACAGAGCCAGCCTATTGCCCCCACAATCCGGGTCCTCATTTTACCCACCTCGGAAGGATGGAAGGCTGAGTCAACCTTGAGCCGGTGATGAGATTTGAACCGCTGACCTTCAGATCTACAGTCAGCTTCAGTGGCCTGCAGTACAGCACTCTACCTGCTGTGGCACCCCGGCTCCTCCCTTTGGGAAAACCTGCACCAAAAATTGGTTTTAGAACTGGGATTGCGCATGTGACGAATTGCTTTCTAGGCATTTCACCTCTGGCTCCGAATAAATATAAAATGTAAAGAGTTTTCTCCCCCTTAAAAAGACTATAAATCTTCCTTAGAAAAATATAGGAAGAAACAAGAATCTGTCGGCATCAAAGTGAATTTGAAGATTTATGATTTCAAGCAAAGACGGAGGTGCTTTCGCTGTAACAAGGAAGTGATAAGTGAGTACAATAAATCTTAAAATGGCGGAGGGAGGGAAAAAAGAAGACCTCTCTAGCCTGGCTAATATTGAGAAAAAGCTGGATAAACTGCTGGATATTTGCAGTGGGTTTGAACAGAGATTCAACAAAGTTGAGACTAAAATGGAACAGATGGATTTAGAAGTTAAACAAATTAAAAAGGAAGGGGATTCTTCTGCTGGAAAGATACTGAAAGTTGAGAAACAAGTGATGGATTACGATGGTAAAATAAGACAAATAAATGACAGAATCGCAAATTTGGAGGACAGACAGAGAAGGAGGAATTTGCGTTTACGAGGGTTCAGAATGGATTTGTCCTCTGATTTTAAGTTAACAGAAGCTGTCTGTGCTTGGTTAAATAAACAGACAGGCATGCAGGTCAGCGTGGAGGAGCTGTTGCGTGTTCATTGGGCAGCCCCCAGGAGAGACGGCAGACAGAGAGATGTGATCATTGCATTCCTCAGTGAAAAAAAAGCAGAGATGATTTATAAAACTTTGAAGACTTCGACGAGCCTTAAACAAGACGGAAATGAGATAAGGGTTCTGAGGGATCTTTCCTGGGAAACCCTGAGAGCGAGAGCTGTGTTGAAACCAATTGCAAGCCGGCTATATCAAAGTGGAACCAGATTTAGCTGGGGCTACCCAGTGGCCATCTTGGTGTTCCAGGACAATAAAATGTACAGAGCACATTCATTGGAGGAGGGAAAGGCTTTACTGGATCAACTGGGGATTAAGTTTGATGAAACTGGAGCACTAGCATATGAAGAAGAAGAGGCTTTTGACGGTCGGAGTACCCCAGATGAGGAGGAAAGACGAAGGGAAGAGCAGCTGAAGGAGTTAAGCGGGCAGGTGGAGGCCATCAGAAAGGAGCAGAGAAGAACACGGGCTCAGCGTGAGAAGAGAGCCAGAAAGTGATGGTGTTTGGTCCCTTGTCTTGTTGTGGGGGGGGGGGGGGAAGGAAAAGGAAAAGAATTATTACTATTACTATTACTATTACTATTATTGTTGTTATTATTATTATTTTTCTTGGAGATGCCTTGGGATTCCTGTATATTTGTCATTCAGTGGGGGAAGTCTAAGGGGGAGAAAAAGGTGGTTTAAGAATTTAAAATTAAAGAAGAAATTAAAGAAGGAATTATTTAAAGGAGAAAGGAGGGGGGGGAATTTTCTCTTTTATAAAATTAAAAAGGGTTGAAAGAGGAGCTAGTTTGAGTGGGAACGCAATCCAGAAAATGTGCCTCAGGTATGGGCAAGGTTTTTTCTTGTCTTCTCCCCTCTCAGTGGGGGGAGCACAGGGGGAGGCACGTTGGGGGGGGGGGGTAATAGGGGTAAAGAAAAGGGGAAAATATAAACCAAGGGCAAAACAAGAGGGGAAAAGGGTGTTTTTGGTATATTATGATGGAGTGTAAGATAATGGTTTTAAATGTGAATGGTTTGGGATCGGATTTGAAACGTTTTAGGATATTAAGGATGGCTAAGCAATATAAGGTGGATATTATGATTTTGACAGAAACACATAAAAGAAGGGGAGGAAGGGATAACTTGATTAATGATAGAAATTGGAAATGGGTGTTTGAGTCAAGAGGAACACAAAATAGTCGAGGCACAGCGATTCTGATTCATCAGAGGGTTAATTTTGAAGAGGTCGGAATTCAGAAAGACAGAGAAGGAAGGTGGATATTTGTTAAAGGGAAAATAAATCAAAAGAAGTTGACTTTAGCAGCAATTTATGCCCCGAATGGAAAAACAAAACAATTTATAATAAATACTAAGAAGAAGTTAGACAATTTTAAGGAGGGCTCAACTTTTTTGGCAGGAGATTTTAATATGCAATTAACAAATGGGAATGCAAATAGCAGGATGTTACATTTAAATAGACTTAATATGGTGGATCTACATGCAGATATTTTAAACAGAGCTACATATTATTCAGCAAGATATCACACATTTAGCTGCATAGACTACATATTAATGAATAGGGGAGGTAATATACAAGTTAAAAAAGTAGACATTAAAAGTATATGGATATCAGATCATGCCCCACTGTTGGCAGAATTGGAAATAGGTCAGGAACGAAATCAAAAAAATTGGAGATATAATGCAGTTGTAAATGCTAGGGAACAAGATAAAGAGAAATTGCAAACAGAGTTATCAGAATATTTTAGAATTAATGATGTGGGTGGTATTAAACAATCAATTGTATGGGATGCATGTAAGGCCTTCATGAGGGGACAATGTATATGTATGGAAGCAGATATTAGGAAGAGGTGGGGTAGAGAGAGGGAAAGGAAGATAAGGGAAATAGATTTGATACAAGAGCAGTTAAGAATAACGAAAAGTAGAGATTGGAATAGTTTATTGAAATTGAAAAAGAAACAGTTGATGGTGTATGATGAGATTAAATGGAATAAGATGAGAATGGCGATGCGACAAAAAATACAGAGTTGGGGGACAAGATCAATGCAGCAAATGGCGAGATATCTGAAGAAGAGGAAAGAAAAATCATGTATTTTAGCATTGAGGGACACCAGTGGAGTGGTTAGATATGGTAATGACCAGTTAGAGGAGATAATGAGGAAATATTATGAAGATTTGTATAAAGAGGAGCAAGTGAAGATAGAAGTCCTCAAGGTTGGGAAAATAGTAAGTGAAGAAGACAAACAAATTTTGAATGCAGAAATTACACAAGATGAAATTGCTAGAGTAATTAAAGGGTTAAAACAAGCCAAAGCACCGGGGCCAGATGGGTTTACAGGGGAATTCTATAAAACTTATGTGAATGTTTTGCTGCCGCATTTGGGGAAATTGTTTAATAATATATTGTCAAATCGTGATATCCCGCAGACATGGAAGCTTTCAGAAATTGTTACCATTCCGAAGATGGGTCGAGATTTAAGAGAGCCTGGGTCTTACCGTCCGATCAGTTTGGCAAATCAGGATTATAAAATATTTATGAAAATACTGGCAAATAGATTAGAAAATATTTTACCAAAAATAATTGAAGAGGATCAATATGGATTCGTGAAGGGAAGGAAAATAAGTGAACCAATTAGAAATGTAATGAATGTGATGCACCATGCTACCACTACTAAAAGGAAATTGGGAATTTTGAAATTAGATGTTTATAAAGCGTTCGATAAAGTTAACCATAGTTACTTATATAAATTATGTAACAAATTAAATATGGGGGGAAAATTTTGTGAAACTATAAAAGAGATTTATAAAGGAAATGAAGCATATATAAGAGTGAATGGACAAAGAACGCAGAGTATTAAAATATTAAACGGCACCAAGCAGGGATGCCCTCTGTCTCCAAAATTATTCGTAATAGCAATAGAGATCTTAGCTAATAAGATAAGACAAGATAACACTTGGGCAGGATATAGAATAGGGGAATTAGAAATGAAAATAAATTTATTTGCAGATGATGCAATTATATTGACCCAGACCCTGATGGAGATGATTAAAGGTATAATAAATATTTTACAAGAGTTTAAGCAGGAATCGGGACTGTCGGTAAATATGGAAAAATCAGAGATTATGTGTTTAAATATAGATCTGAGAGAACAGATAGAAATTAGGAAAGAATCAGGGTTGAAATTAGGACTTAAAAAAATAAAATATTTGGGAATTTGGTTATTAAAAAACCCAGTGAAAATGGAAGAGATTAATTATAGAATAACATGGAGGAAACTGTTGAAACAGATGAGGAGCTGGAAAGATAAAAAGCTAAGGAGACTCTCTAAAATAAGAGCTTTAAAAATGATGATAGCTCCCAAGATGATGTACCTATTTCAGGTGCTGTTGGGGGGGTTATCGGTATGTAAGGTTAAAGAGTGGGATAAAAAATTAAATTATTGGATTGAAGAAGATAAGAGACCAAGAATAAGAAAAAAGTGGTTAATTGCGAATGAAAAAGAGGGGGGATGGGGTGTTCCATGTTTGGAGCTGTATAGGGAAGCTTTTCAAATGGAAAGGTTAATGGAGTTGCAATTAAGTGAAAATAAATGGCCGAAATTGGAAAAACAGATAAACAGGATGAATAATAGAGAATTAATTTTTAGGAAGTGGAATAGGAGAGATATAGGTAAATTAATAGGCCCAATGAAAGGGACTATGGAAATTTGGAAAAAATGGCAAGGGAAAATAGGATTATATAAATCTAAACTGTCATCGCTTTATGTAATAAATAGAGAAAACAAAATTAACTTAAATAGGGTTATAGGAGAGTTGAAGGGAAGAGGGATAACTAAGATAGAACAGATACGAGAAGGATGGCAGGCCAAGTAGAAATCGTATAGAATGGTGGTTAGGTAAGAGAAGGTGGCTACAAATAAATGCAATATGTAAATATCTAAATGAAAGGGAGAATAAAGAAGTATTATGGCGGGAGGAGACAGGGTTAGAGAAAATAATAAGAGAAAAAAGTGAGGGGATAAAGGCGCAAGCAACTAATATATACAAACTGCTAGTGCAGTCAGATGGGGACACGATTGATGGATTGACTAAATGGTGGCAAAATGAGATATTAGTAGAGGTACAAGAAATGGAAAATATAGTAGAAGATATAAGGAAAATTAAAAATACAAGAATTAGGGAAATGAGAAGGAAAATATTACATAAGTGGTATTTTACTCCCGTTCAATTTGCACATTTTCAGCAGAATGTCAGGGGGAATTGTTGGCATGGTTGTCAAGATAAAGGAGTGTTTATGCATATGTTTTGGGAATGCCCGATAGTGCAGGAATTTTGGCAAAAAGTGAAAGAGGATATCAATGGAATGTTAAATATACAATGGACAATCACTAAGGAAATGGCAGTACTAGTAAAAAGCAATGCGATGGGAGAATTTAGAGAAATAAAAAAAGCAGCAATAGAAAGTGCTCAGGCAGTAATATTTTTGGGTTGGAAGGATGCGACAAAATGGACAATGCAAAATTGGTATAGGTACATGGTGGATCATATTCAATTTGAAATTATGGAAAAAAGGATAAATTTGGATAATGAAACTGATTTGGGACGGCTGATGGGACGGTGGGACAAGGTAAGACGATATATGACGAGTAGAATCCGAGACCAAGCTACAAGAAATAAACTAGAATCACTCTATAATATGTAGACAGATATATTGCTCTTGGGTTAAGTGGATTATAAAAGAAATACCCCCAATTTGGTGGTGGGGAATGTGTGTATGTCGGGGTGGTGGGCACAATTCACATTTCACTACGCACTGTCTTATGTTGTGTGATTTTAAAATTGTTAAAAATCAATAAATAAAATTATAAAAAAAAAAAGAGATTTGAACCGCTGACCTTCAGATCTACAGTCAGCTTCAGTGGCCTGCAGTACAGCACTCTACCTGCTGTGGCACCCCGGCTCCTCCCTTTGGGAAAACCTGCACCAAAAATTGGTTTTAGAACTGGGAGGAAGCTCTCTGCTGACATCACTTAAATCTGACTTCTTTTACAAGCTGGGAGCCAGCGAGGAGCAGTGGATGAGTGGAGAGGTTTTTCCTCCTGTGTTATTGGAGGAATCTCCATGCCCCCACCCTTTCTCGGGTAACTTTGGAGTAGCCCAGGAGCACCTTGGGGATTTTGGTGGGCTCCAGGTAACCCATAAGGGGGCTTGTGAAAGGACTAAAGAAGAAGAAACACAAAAAGAATTGTTTGCCTACAAACGTAGCCTGTTTGTTTCCCCCATCTGAGCCTGCTTCATTCTCCCCTGCCCCACTGGAGGAAACTAGTCCAGAATTCTGCAGGCTCTGTTGAAAAGGACATGTTTCATCAGCAAGCCACAATTATAGGTTCTAACAATAGTCCATATCAAGGTGGTGTTTTCTTTGAGCCACTCTGAGTCTCCGGAGAGGGCGGCATACAAATATATTATTATTATTATTATTATTATTATTATTATTATTATTATTATTATTATTATTATTTCTGATAATTCACTTACCTATAAACTACCCTTTCAAGCTACCTAGAGTTGCAGTTATAATGCAGATTTTATTATCCTGTTTTAATTATCCTATTTTATCATCCAGGTTACTTACGGGACCACCTTCTGCTGCATAAATCCCAACGGCCGGTTAGGTCCCACAGAGTTGGCCTTCTCCAGGTCCCGTCAACCAAACAATGTTGTCTGGCAGATCCTAGGGGAAGAACCTTTTCTGTGAGGGCCCCAGCCCTCTGGAATCAGCTCCTCCCAGAGGTTCGTACTGCCCCCACTCTCCTTGCCTTCTGCAAGAGTCTTAAGACTCACTTATGCCGCCAGGCCTGGGGCAATTAGACCTGGCCCCCCTGACCAATAAATGTGATTCATGGTGTGATTGGATTGTCTGACTGTGTATTATATAGGGTTTTTAGTTGCACTTTTTAAATATATTAGATTTGTCCTATATGCCTTGTTTTTATACGGCCCAAGTTTTCGGAAAAGGACAGCATATAAATCTAATAAATTGAATTGAATTGAATCCTGTTTTAATTTATACATTGGTTCTATCCTGGTGTGTGTGTGCATGTGGATAAGTATGTGGAAAGAGTGTTGAGATAGATTGGGAGTGACTGGATTTTGGGGACAATGAATGAGCCAGAGGCATGTATATGTCTATGTGGAAAGGATATTGGAATAGATTGAGAAGGACTGAGTCTCAGGGAGAATGAGTGAGCCGGAGGCAAAGAATGGAACCCCCTCTGCTGAGTGTGTGAACAGAAGCAGATGGAGACTCAGTTATAATCCTAAACTTGGTATGAGTGGGGAACCCAGCCTGCTGGGAAGGAGGAGGGCCATAGATGTGGGGGATGGGATATCTAGGGTGTTTGAGAGCCAGAGTATTATGCTTGTAACTGGGAGAGGTAGATGTGGCGAGAAAGTGTAGACCGCTCTCAGGGAACATGGACTCACTTTTTCAAAGCGATTACTTGTTCCGACCTCTGGGTGACTTGGGATGTCAGAGCCCTGGCCTCAGGCTGTTGTTGCTTAATGCCAGGTGTGTTGTTAATGAAGCCCTACTCATTAATTCTGCAGGAGGACGCTGACCTGATATGCATAACTGAGACATAGCTGGGTCAAGAGGAGGGTGTTCCCTTCTCAAAGATCTGCCTGGATGAGTTTCAGATTTTACATCATGTAACTCTGAGGAAGGGTGGTAGAATGGCAGACATTGCCTGGAAAAGTCTTTATCCTTGTAAGATCTCCCAGAAATTGTTGGGTATAAATCTCTCCTCTTGACGCTGGACTCAGGGGTTCAGTTGGGCTTGTTGTTAATGTACCTGCCTCCCAGCTGCATGACAACAGCTCGGCCTGTGCTGCTAGAGATGGTAGTCGAGTTGGCAGTGGAGTTCCCCAGGCTTATGATGCTGGGGGACTTCAATTTGCCATCATTTGGTGATCCCTCATATGTGGCTCAGGAATTCATGACTTCCATGACAATCATGGATGTGATTGAAGTAGTTCAGGGTCTGACTTGTAGAGGGGGGGGGCACACACTAGACCTGGTGTTCCTCTCAGGACAGTGGAGAGATGATCTGGAATTAAGGGTATATTTTTTCCCCTTGTCATGGTCAGATCATTTCCTGCTGAGGTTAGAATTTAGGATGATACTCCACCACAGGGAGATGAAGCCAATTAAATGGTTCTGTCCCAGATGCCTAAAGGATTCCAGAAAGAATTTGAGTGATACCAGACTCCTTAGTCCATAATCCAGCTGAGTCCATGATGCTGCCTGGAATAGAGTAGCATCAGGGGCACAGGACTGGATTGCACCTTTGCAACCTCTCCATGGTGATGAATCCAGGAAAGCTCCCTGATTTACAAAGGAGTTCCGGAGATGAAGCACCAGAAGAGATGTCTAGAGTGATGCTGGAAGACCAGTAACTCCTAGTCTGACCAAACATTTTTAAGAGCCTTTATTAGGACTTATTTAGTGGCGATATGGGCAGCAAAATGTTCACATTTTTCCACACTTATTGCATCTGCTGATTCACAGCCAACTGCCCTATTTAGGGTAATTTGTTCCCTTCTTAATGTAGGAGGAATGGAGAAGCTCCTCCAGGATAGAGCTGAGGAGTTTGCACAGTTTCTATTGAATAAAGTCACTCAGTTTCAGATGGACCTGGAGTCTGATTAGGCAATTCTGACCGAGATGACAAGGGCAGGTCTTAGTCCTATTATATGGGATGGATTTGAGCCTGTGATTCCTGAGGAAGTAGACAAGGCTTGTTTGTTGGACCTGTGCCCCTCCTGTCTGGTTTCAGCCAGTAGGGAGGACACAAGGCTGGCTTCAGGCATTAGTTAACACATCCTTGAGTTAGGGTTTCTTCCCACAACCATTAAAGGAGGCAGTGGTGAGACCCCTCCTTAAGAAGCCTTCCCTACATCCGGCAGAATTAAAGAACTTTTGTCCAGTCTCCAACCTTCCCTTTGTGGGAAAGGTTGTAGAGAAAATGGTGGCACTTCAACTCCTACAGTTATTGGATGAAATGGATTCTTTGGACCCTTGTCAACCTGGCTTCAGACTTGG
This sequence comes from Erythrolamprus reginae, assembly GCF_031021105.1. NCBI lineage: Eukaryota > Metazoa > Chordata > Lepidosauria > Squamata > Dipsadidae > Erythrolamprus > Erythrolamprus reginae. The sequence continues at coordinate 36,876,767 of NC_091963.1, read as the reverse complement.
CTATAGCATGGAAAATGCTTTGGTCATGCTGTTAGATGGTCTCTGGCGAGCCTGAGATAGGGGCCATTCCTCTATCTTGCTGCTGCTTGACCTCTTAGTGGATTTTGATACCATTGACCACAGTATCCTTCTGGGATGACTAAAGGAGCTGGGGTTGGGAGGCATTGTGCTATGATAGTATCCCTTCATCTCTCTGGCTGTTCAAAGTCAGTGTTGGCAGGAAGACAGAGGTCAATCCCTAGACCCCCTTGTTTTTGTGATGCCCCTATTGGTCTCTGGGCTCAATTCAAGATATTAGTTGTTATCTTTAAAGCCCTACATGGCTAAGGACCATCTTCTACCTCATAGTTCCCAGTGACCAGAGTTGGTCTTTTCCAGGCCCCCTCAGCTAAACAGTATTGGCTGGCGGGCCCATGGGGAAGGGCCTTCTCTGTGGCTGCCCTGGCTCTCTAGGACCAACTAACCCCTGAGATCTGGTTTGCACCATCTATTGGCCTTCTGGAAAGTATTGAAGACTTGGCTTTTTTGGCAGGCTTGGGCCATTGATCTCGCAATTTGTAAGATCCTGAATGATATGCATGCGTGTGATTTTTAAACTGCTTTTAATCTTTTATGATGTTTTTAAATGTATTTTCTATGTCCTGTTGTAAGCCACCCAGAGTCCTTCAGGAGTTGGGCAGCATAGAAATACAATAAATTAAATTAAATTAAAAATATTTGCATTATTCATACAAAAATGTTTTAAAAAAGGATAAAAATAATTCTTGGATGTATCTTAAGTGTTTTGTAAAATAAAGGGAAATGCATGTAAAAGTTGTAGAAATTTCAAATATGAACAGTTATAAAATAATCTACATACACACACACATATATATATACAGTACATGCATATAAAATAATCTACACACACACACACACACACACACACACACACACACACACACACATATATATATATATATATATATATATATATATATATATATTTTCGTAGATTTTCACGGGTACAGGTATGACGGTCTTGGTATATTCGGGTTTCTTCCCATGTAGGATTTGGAAATTTCTGGCGACGTTTCGACGAGGTCTCACTCGTCATCTTCAGGCTGGTGTTTCTGTCCTTCTTCTCAGGCGAACACTAGGAGACCTGAGCTGCATTCCTTCTATAAATACTGGTGGCTGGGTGTGGTTTGATGGCTCAGCAATTGCCTGCTGTGTAGAAACTTCCTGGTGAGTCAGTGGGGTAACAATTGGGGTCGTTGATGTAGCTGAGGTATGCTGATTAGTTAATGGTTGTAGATTAGGCGTGATATCCTGAGTAGTTGGAACTTGCAGGCTGCTTGATTGCTTTACAATGTGTGTTCTGAGTCTGGTTTCTATGACTGGGATATGTTTGAGGGCTGGTTTCCAGATGTCTGGTAAGCGAGAGGTATCATCCCGCTTGTTCATATTTTGGGGACATGAAATTGATTTTGACAGTACCAAATTAATTTCCAAAACAGAACACTGCAGCAAAAGAATAATCATGGAAGCAATCGAGATAGAAAAACATCCCCAAAATATGAACAAGCGGGATGATACCTCTCGCTTACCAGACATCTGGAAACCAGCCCTCAAACAAATCCCATCCATAGAAACCAGACTCAGAACACACATTGTAAAGCAATCAAGCAGCCTGCAAGTTCCAACTACTCAGGATATCACGCCTAATCTACAACCATTAACTAATCAGCATACCTCAGCTACATCAACGACCCCAATTGTTACCCCACTGACTCACCAGGAAGTTTCTACACAGCAGGCAATTGCTGAGCCATCAAACCACACCCAGCCACCAGTATTTATAGAAGGAATGCAGTTCAGGTCTCGCAGTGTTCGCCTGAGAAGAAGGACAGAAACACCAGCCTGAAGATGACGAGTGAGACCTCGTCGAAACGTCGCCAGAAATTTCCAAATCCTACACGGGAAGAAACCCGAATATACCAATGTGTGTGTGTGTGTGTGTGTGTGTGTGTGTGTGTCACATGTATTTTTGCTGAATATGAAAATTAAGGGAGACTAGGATAGATCTATTTCAGCCTTATTTTGGCCTCATCAGCTAGCCATACCCACTGGGACTTGAACCTGCAACCTTTCCCTTGTAAGGCAGAGAATTATCCTCTAGGCTACAGTATCCAATCCCTTCAGCTTTGCACCAGGGAAGGGTTACATATTTTTGTGTCGAATCACCCTGGTGTATTGAAGGAACATCACAAGCTCCTTATTTGCCTCTCGGCCCAACCCAGGGCCATTTCCAAGGCAGTTAATTTTATTGATAGCCGACAATTCTATCTATATGTGTCACATGTATTTTTGCTGAATATGAATATATATATATATATATATATATATATATATATATATATATATATATAAATTCTGCCTTAACATGAACAATAAAGCACAGAAAACATCTGCTGATTTTTATGTTTTGCATCACTCAGAAGCAAAGAAAGTACATGTATTATTCAAATGCAAAAGGCAGATCCAAGCAGAACATAATTAATTTACCCCAAACATTTTCTAAACAGATTCTATTTTGGAAATGTTGAGCCTGTTGGGCTTCTAATGAGGAAAATCCCACAAGCTTGAAACCTCCACCAAAAAAATAAAAGTCTATATGGCATCCTTCAAGAAAACAACATTTCCATTAAAGCTTCCAATGTTGAATTTGAAAATTAAGGGAGACTAGGATAGATCTATTTCAACTAGCCATACCCACTGGGACTTGAACCTGCAACCTTTGCCTTGTAAGGCAGAGAATTATCCTCTAGGCTACAATATACAATCCCTTCAGCTCTGCACCAGGGAAGGGTTACATATTTTTGTGTCGAATCACCCTGGTGTAATGAAGGAACATCACAGCTCCTTATTTGCCTCTCGGCCCAACCCAGGGCCATTTCCAAGGCAGTTAATTTTATTGATAGCCGACAATTCTATCTATATGTGTCACATGTTTTTTTGATGAATTTGAAAATTAAGGGAGACTAGGATAGATCTATTTATATATATATAAGCCATGTAAACATTTTAAACAGTTATTAACATTTCTATAAGTTGAAATACAAAAATTAAAAAAATTCTGACAATCAAGAGACCCAAAATGGATCAGGCTGTGGATTAATCGATATTAAAGATATAAATCCTGAAATGTGGCCTCATAAAAAACAGGTAAGTAGTAAACCAAAATTGTTCGGGAGGAACAGTAGTGAAAATAATTGGCACAGAAAAGAAGCATGTTTGTGTCATATCCAACCCAAATTCAGAAGATACAGGTACGGTGGTGTGTTCCTACTGGTGTGCTAGGAGACTCTCTTCCGGTAGCGGTCGACAGACGGCGTAATTTGTACACAACTACTCCAGTGCTGTCTTCGCTGATCCGTTGAGTGATGCCATTATTTTCTTAATTTTGGGGCCTATTTTTGCTTCCTGCCCATGCAGGAACAAAATCTCACAAGGGGATGCTCTCGAGCACAAGATTTTTGCCTTTTTTTTTGCTTCCGTGTATATGCAGGAGCAAAAAAAATCACCAAAATCGTTCACTTACGAGCTTTCCCTCAAAAGATTTTGGTCCGTTTTTGCTTCCTGTAGATACGCAGAAGCAAAAACATGTGAGGGATGCGCAGGCAGATGCACACGCAGGCGCGCCCGAATCAGGAGGATGCAGGCACAGCATCCTGGAATGCAGGTAAGTGCAACCCGCTGCTGTACAGGTAGTCCTCAACTTATAACAATTTATTTAGTGACTGTTCAAAGTTACAACGGCACCAAAAAACACCCTCATTGCTATAATAATGGAATAGCTTCATCTAATAACATTTTTGTCTTTGTTTATGGTTCATCTCCCTTCTTTTCTTCCTACAAGTAGTATATAATCATCAACAGGGTGAACAGATATAATCATTTATTTACATATAAAAATCTACAAGTATTGTTTTTTTCTTTTATACTCAGGTGGCATTCCTTAATGCTATTCTTACCTCAAATGACAAAGAAATTACTCCAAAAAAATAATATGTATAATGTTCTTTATTACAAATTCAATCTTATTTTACTTTTAGCATAAGAAGTATTCTGCTTTGCTTATGTTTTGCTATTAAATAGAAGTTACTTTTATTTCATTATTAAAATATGAGATGATTTTATTAATGTCTTCAGAGAGGGGCGGCATACAAATTTAATAAATTATTATTAATTATTATTATTAAGTCAGTCTTTTTTATTTTCTTTAATATTTTTCTAAACATTTAACAGTTATTTTGCCTGGTGCACATCAAATTTGAATTTTTAGTGTAGCAGTATTTTCCAACATAAAATGGTAACAACAAGGAGATAACAAAGCTTTTAAACAGTGCCTTTTAGAATCATTCCTTCAATCTAATAATTTCTATATTTTCTATAAACTAATTTTGTTAATGTGTACAAATTAAATAACCTAATCCAATTGCTTCCTATTGTAGAAATAAATATTAAATACATTTTCCTTTATTACGCAACAATTATTGAATTTTAGCCACCTTTTGAAAAGCTGGCAAAATAGAATAACCTCAGCTTGATATAATTTTATTTATTTATTTTATTCTTTGTCCAATATACAATACATATGGAAGAGAGTAGGCATTAAGTAATATATATATAAAGATAGAAGGAAAAAGAGGATATATATGATATAAGAAATAAGGAGAGAATATATATGATATATGTATGTATATATATATGTAGATAGATAGATAGATAGATAGATAGATAGATAGATAGATAGATAGATAGATAGATAGATAGATAGATAAGGTAAGGGAAGACAATTGGACAGGGGACGATAGGCACATCAGTGCACTTATATACGCCCCTTACTGGCCTCTTAGGAACCTGGAGAGGTCAATTGTGGAGAGTTTAAGGGAGAAATGTTGGGGGTTGGGAGTTGACACTATTGAGTCCAGTAATGAGTTCCACGCTTCGACAACTCGATTGTTGAAGTCGTATTTTTTACAGTCAAGTTTGGAGCGGTTAATATTAAGTTTGAATCTGTTGAGTGCTCTTGTGTTGTTGCAGTTGAAGCTGAAGTAGTCGTTGACCGGAAGGGCATTGCAGCATATGATCTTGTGGGCAATACTTAAATCATGTTTTAAGTGCCGCAGTTCTAGGCTTTCTAGACCCAGGATAGTTAGTCTGTTTTCGTAGGGTATTCTGTTTCGAGTGGAGGAGTGAAGGGCTCTTCTGGTGAAATATCTTTGGACGTTTTCGAGAGTGTTGATGTCTGAGATGTGGTGTGGGTTCCAGACAGATGAGCTGTATTCAAGAATGGGTCTGGCATAGGTTTTGTAGGCTCTAGTCAGTAGTATAATGCACAATTAGAATTCAATGTAACATGTATGTACATATATATGTGTGTGTTCATGTGTGTGTGTGTATATGTCCGCCCTAGTACAAGGACAAAAGCACCAGCCTGAAGATTACGAGTGGGACATCATCAAAACATCACCCAAAGTCTCTGAAACTTACAAGGGAAGAAACCTGAATATGCCAAGACCTTCATGCGTGTGTGTGTGTGTGTACACATACACACACATACATAGAAATAGAGATAGAGATAGAGATAGAAATTAGCAATAAAAACTCAGCAAAGCTCTTTTACTTATTTATATTTATATATGTTACTTAAGAAAATAGAGTAAACCTAAAAGTAGTTACACTGTTCTATGCTAAAAAGGATTCAATACTGGGGGAAAAATTGAACTTTCATTATTAATGTAATTTGATCATTGCATTCATGGGCATAGTCTAATTTTCTGCCCTCACACCCAGTAAATATCAGGAAAAGAAGATAAATTAATAATAAATGTGAATACTGTATATTGAACTGAAGAAATCTGCATTCTAGCCAATTAATTACTCCAATAATGTCTAAACATCTCACTCCTACAGACATACTTAGAGAATATGGTGACACAAATCAATATTAGAAACAACATATTCCTGAAATTATGTGGAATGAATGAAGAGCTCCAGTTTTCACCATTAGGTCATTAGTACTAGGACTGGTCTATTCCTCAACTGAATATGTGACCCTGGGTCGCTTAACAGCAGCCATACAGATGTCAGACTCAATGACACCATGAAGGTTATATGTGGTTATATTAAAACTATCCCAACTGGGGGTGAGTTCTAACTTACCACAGTGCCAGAACCTCAGCTTCTGCGCATGCTCAGAAGAAATAAAATAAAAATTAGAAAACATTTTTTAAAAATATAAAAAGTTTTTTTTAAAAAAATGGTGGTGTCACTCACAGACTAGCACTAACTGAACCAGTTCTGAAACATCATTGTGACATCACCAGTGGGTCACTACCGGTTCAGGTGAACCAGTCCGAACCAGAAGGAACCCACCTCAAATTCCAACTTGTTCTGAGCCATATAGCACTGACAGTGAGAGAATGCAGAGAAGTTATGAACAACTCACTCCTACTGGTCCATGCCAACCCTTTTCATTTATGGGCTGGAAGACATAAATCCAGGAGACTCCGACTGGCACTTGCACAACACCTGCCGAACACCTTTAACATCAATTGCAAATGAAAAGCCAAATGGATTGCTGGACATGCAGGCATAGGAAGACATATATAGGACCCAACAAAAATGGTACCAGGTTTTGAACTACATCAACAATGTCATCAACAATGTGTGATAGGTTTTGCACCTTACATGGTGTCTGCCAGGACTCTGCATAAATGGAGTGTAGTATCCACCCTTCACCATGACTGAGGGATCCCACATCAAACTATAAATGTGGGATCTATAGCTGACATGACAAATGGTAAGCTGGTCCCATAACTGATTTTTTAAAATATAAATGATGATGATGGTTAGATGGCCTAGGCATTAGTATTTGAACATAAGTCTTTTTAATATTTATATTTTTAATGTTTATATTTATTGTGTTTTAGTAATCTAGATGAAGCATTTATATATATTGCTAGTCCATATATGATATGCCATACGCTAAATAAATAAACAGAGGTTTTTAATTATGTGGTTCTGAAAATCTGGGTATCTTTTATCACTAACAAATTAAGTGATTAATTAGCTTCAAAATATTTAAGAATTATCATATATGATACAAAGACACAACAGAATCAATCTATCCCTCCTGGACTGTTCCAATCAGCAACTTTCAATTCAATAGCTTCGGTTTCAATACAGTTTATTGCCTATTTACTATATTTCTTGTCTATTTACTATCCATATACCAAAACAAACAACTTCAATGACTGGCTGGCTGGCTGGCTGGCTGGCTGGCTGGCTGGCTGGCTGGCTGGCTGGCTGGCTGGCTGGCTGGCTGGCTGGCTGGCTGGCTGGCTGGCTGGCTGGCTGGCTGAATGAATGAATGAATGAATGAATGAATGAATGAATGAATGAATTTTTTAGTTACAGCTCCACAATCAAGTGAATGAGGCCAAATACAGACATTAGGAAAGATAAAAGACAATTCCAACATTGATTTTTCCTTTTACATTGTATTCACATTAGATTTTTGTCTTAAATTCTCAACTTGTTTTTGAAAATAACGACAAAAGCTTGATAAAATTACTGAGAATATAGAAGTATTCTTAATCTACCATTAACTACAATTTACCTCTGTAATATATATTTAAATAAATATACTTCTTTTATTTCACAATTTTGGTAGCATTTGGCTTTTTAATCCTCTCAGTATTGGGGAATTATGCTGATATAATCAAAGGTATCACTCTGATTAGTCATGCTATCATAGCATCTTTTTTGATTAATGGTATTTGATATGGAAATACTACCCTTCATATTTTCATCCAAGCTGTTCACAACAAATGTTCATATTAAATCAAAGTTGACTCAATTCAGAAAATGTTTAGAGTTAAGTTTCAGGTTTCAATTAATGCATATGCAAGCACCGACAATAGTAATTTTTGGGAATTTTTAAATACGAACTGTGAATATGAAGAAAGTTAGGTCTTTTCATTTTGTGGATGCTATAAAAACCTAGGTTAGAAACTGATGACTCTAGCCTGAATGTCAATGATCATGTGTAAATTAACAGGCCATATATTGTTAATAACCTAACAATATTAAGAATGGATGAGAAATTCAATTTGCCCAGGAAGCGGAGTAACGACACTGAGACAGTAGCTGGATTTTAATAATGGGTCACTTTATTAATTAGCATAAATTTAAATAACATCAATTTGAATCATGTCAATTTAAATAACGTAATTCAAATGTTATAACAGTGTAAACAAAGGACCTGCAGAGGCCAACAACTAATGGGGCGGAATTTACCTGTCAAAACATTCATGGCAACTCTTGGGCATAACTCCTTGCTGATCCAGGTGAAGGTAGCCACCTTCACCTGTATGTGAGCCATGCCCATAAGCATATGGGAGATGCTCACCATCCAAACCCCGAGGGAAATTGGATAAGGTGAGTCCCATGGGCATCCCCTCTCCAATCCCCGAAGTTGTACACACCTCTAGGAGAACACGCAGTTGTTCCTACTGTCCATTTCCACCCCTAACCTGCAACGGAGCGGGGATCAGATCTCAATCTTGGCCCCCCGACTCCCCCTTCATCCTGCACCAGCTCAGCAGGGACCTCTGCAGGTCCAACAAAACTGGCATTCCCCTCCTAAGGGAGAATGCATCAGCTCAGGAAGGCCTGGGCCAACGACTTGATCTAGGTGTCACCCACTGCCGTGCTAAATTTTTGTTTTCTAAAACAAAAACCGTCAAATCTGTAGAGTCACAGGCATAAACCTGTTCTCTGCTTGCCATAGCCTTCCAGGCCATATCAGACTCAACATCCAGAAGCAAACAGGCGGGATTCATGTGGCGCGACCTTCAGGCCCCGCCAGACAGTTGGTTTTAGGGTAGGGGGGGCCGTGGTCCTCAGCCAGCAACCCGCGGAAAAGGGGGCCAGCACCCCCCTCCCTTTTAAAATACCCAAAATGGAACTAAAGATGCTGAGGGCATTAAGCCCGAAATGGCCAGGAGCCTTCCAGGCCAGCAAACAGCAGCCAGGTACAAGGGCCAGGCCCCTTCCCCCAAAATGACCCATGGGCAAGGCCAGCAGGCCGCGTCACATAGGTCTGAAGCTGGCGAATGGGCACACAGCCTGTTCGCTTTCAGGATAGCCTAGGGCAAAAGGAGGAGGTCCGCTTCGAGACGGCTTAGGACCTCCTCCCAGGCCCAAGAGGCAGCACACCGGCCAGAAGCCGAACTTCCGGTTTTCCCCAGAAGCCGGAAATGAGCACCGACAGTGTATCCCCAGCTCCGGGGGCAATTTCGGCCATCTCTTTAAGGTGCTGTCCATGCATTTGTCTATTTTTTTTCTTGAACTCATCACTTTCAACTTGATCTATAAACAGGAAAACTAGAAATACAACTGGCTATCAAAATCTGCATTAATATTACTTTACAGTAATTTGTAATATGCTCCAAGCCTAAGGAATTCAGATAAAACTCCTACATTATTTATTTAATAAATTTACATATAGAAATATTATAGCATGAAGTACAAATATGAACATATTATAAAAATATGTTGAGACAAAGTATATATATATATGATATCATCTGCCAGTAGTGCATACACATATTATGCAAATTATGCAAATGCATAATGCATAATTAGTATACAAAATATATTTAGGTAGCATACAAAAATGTATTTAGGTATTTATGCAAACATCAGACCTACAACAAGCCAGATAAAGTTGAGCTGTCAATTATGTAGCATCACTATATAATATTAAACCCTGCTTCCTTTTTCTTTGCACTCAGGTTTTATCTATTATTTTATCCAAATTTGTAACAAATCAATATTACCTGCTAAAATCCAATAACCTAATGTTGCCTCAGGAATAAAATTCATGTTCAAATGAAGAAAATTCTTCATTTTCTACTAGACCACTTCCCTCCCCACCCTATGCATAAATGATAAAAGAAATTAAGTTCTGTGAATGCTGTGCATACCAGGAACAGAGGAAGACACAATGGAAATGAATACAAATAAGACATTTCACAGCAAGATCTCCACCACAAGTGTGAAAAATACTGGGTATCTCATTAACACAGAAATAAACAGCACTCTGCCTAAAGAGGTAATGGCTCTTTCTAAGCACTCTTAAATTCAAGCACAAATGTCAAAACAAGATGTCTTTCAAGAAAACAGTGTTAGACTTTGAATTTATTCATATACATTTCATAAAATAATCTTCAAGAAAGAAAGAAGGACGATTTCTCATTGTTATATAAACAAATGGCAAGCTATCTAAAGGGCTGGGAAGATATGACGTTATAAAACAAAATCAGCTATCTGGTGGCCTTTTTCCGGCCTCTTTAATAACTGTTTTAACGTTGGAATCTAAAGATAGTAATGAAGATGGGGGGAAATGACCCATTTTTGACACCATTTTTGATAGCAAGGTCAGTCCCTGCCTTACAAACAGTCTGTAGTTAATGATATCATGATACATATTACCTGTAGGGTCCTTAGTACTCTCTGAGCTTGGTGGGAAGTGCACTGATGATGTTATCAAGTTGGGTAATGAAACATCTGTAAGAAAACAACCAAGCTCAGAGAACGCCAAGAATCCCAGTTTAATCCTGAGCATCTATCATGACATTTTGCTAGCTGTATAAACAGGCAAATACACATTCCCTGCAGACACCTTTTACTCCAAGGACAAAAGTTATTTTGTTTTTGGAGCTGGATTCAAGGAGCTGTTTTTACTAATTGTTCTTGGAGAAGAAACTAATATTGAGGCCTACTTCAACTTAAAAAAAAAGTGCATGTTTAGTCCAGGGTCCATTTTACCACTTCATATTCCGTATGTTCTTTAATATGAAATGTTTTGTAGAGCCTTGCAGGCTTGACCATTTCAAGCACAAATATAGAATTTTGCAAATGTATCCTTAACCTTCAATATTATTTATTTATTTGTTTGTTTGTTTGTTTGTTTGTCCAATACACAATGAGGGTTTTAGTGGGTGTATATAGTTTAGTTTATAGTTGTTTATAGTTTTATTGGATTTATATGCCGCCCCTCTCCGAAAACTCGGGGCGGCTAACAACAATATATATATATATATATTTGTTTTCGTAGATTTTCACGGGTACAGGTATGACGGTCTTGGCATTTTCGGGTTTCTTCCCATGTAGGATTTGGAAATTTCTGGCGATGTTTTGATGAGGTCCCACTCGTCATCTTCAGGCTGGTGCTTCTTGTTCTTGGGCGAACACAGCGAGACCTGAGCTGCCTTCCTTCTATAAATATTGGTGGCTGGGTGTGGTTTGATGGCTCAGCAATTGCCTGCTGTGTAGAAACTTCCTGGTGAGTCAGTGGGATAACACCTGGGGTCGTTGATGTAACTGAGGTATGCTGATTAGTTAAAGATTGTGGATTAGGCGTGATATCCTGAGTAGTTGGAGCTTGCAGGCTACTTGATTGTTTTGCAATGTGTGTTCTGAGTCTGGTTTCAGTTTCTATGGCTGGGATACGTTTGTTAATGAGTGCTGGTTTCCAGATGTCTGGTAGGCGGGAGGTATCATCCCGCTTGTTCATATTTTGGGGATGTTTTTCTATCTCGATGGCTTCCATGATTATTCTTTTGCTGTAGTGTTCTGTTTTGGAAATTAATTTAGTACTGTCAAAATCAATTTCATGTCCTGTAGTTTTGAAGTGTTGGAAAAGGGAGGAGGTTTTTTCTTTTTTCCTTAATGCATTCTTATGTTCTGCAGCATGTGCATTTACTCTCCTGTTAGATTGTCCAATATATGTGGCTGGGCAGATTTTACACGGTATTTGATAAACTCCCTGGTTTCAATATCCAGCTAGAAAAGAGTGGGCCTTCTCCGGGTCCCGTCAACTAAACAATGTCGTTTGGTGGGATCCAGGGGAAGAGCCTTCTCTGTGGCAGCCCTGGCCCTTTGGAACCAACTCCCCCCAGAGATTAGAATTGCCCCCACCCTCCTTGCCTTTCATAAGCTTCTTAAAACCCACCTCTGCCATCAAGCATGGGGGAACTGAGATATTCTTTCCCCCTAGGCCTTACAATTTATGCATGGTATGTTTGTATGTATGTTTGGTTTTATAATAAGGTTTTTTTTAGTTGTTTAGTATTGGATTGTTACATGCTGTTTTTTATCACTGTTGTTAGCCACCCCGAGTCTGAGGAGAGGGGCAGCATACAAATCCAATAAATAAATAAATAAATTAATTAATTAAAAAGCTTTGTAAGCTCTGGTAAGTAATATGAGATTGCCAGAGCAGAAGCTCTGCTGGAAAATGTATGAGATTTCTACAAGGGGGAATCTGAGTTGTGTTTTATCAGAATGTTTTAAGTCCCTACTTAACCTTAAGGTTTGTAATAAATGGTTATTTCAAGAGTTGTTTGAAAATAAAGAAATGAATGCAGGGATCAATGAATTTTGGAAGTAGCACTAGACAGGCCTTCAGTCAAAATCCACCATCCTTCAAAGACTTTTCTAATATTCCCATATAGGTGAGAAATCTATTTTTTCCTCTCTCCTCCTGCTCCAAGCCGGTTTGCAATTTCTATTATGAAATTTCCTTTATCTATAAGGGAAAGGAAAGTTTAAAAGACACCAGAATCATGTTAGGATCTAAAGCTGAGAAGTTTTATTTTTCAATCTTTGCATTTCTTTAATACATAAAAATATCCTCTAATTCCCTATTATTTTCTGAACTGCATACTATTCCTTAAAATCATTAGACTCAACTTTGTTTCTCATTAGGTTTTTTTTACTCTACCTCTCACTTAATAAAGCCAAATCTCTTTATAATATGATAAATTCCATAGTTTAGGCATATAGACAATATCCTTAAATACTATTGGAGATTTTTTTAACAAATTATATTAATTTATATATTAATCTGACTGCATAATAAAGCTGGCTGATTGAGCCACCAACCAAAGCTTAATAACAGCAATCCTTAAAACAAGATCTAAATTTATTTATCTAAAACTAATAGCACTCCTCCTGGAAAAAAGTAGAAATAGTTATTCCATACTCACTTGTGACATGTAAATTGCCAGGGATTATGCAGAAAATTCCCCAGAGCAGCTGTGCTAACATATCAGCTGTGACTTGGTAGTAGACCCTCAAGGATAAACTGCAAAAATGTACAAGCCCTCAGGAGCAATGAATCCTGCTTTGGGGCAGGCAAATGGACTCAGCACTCATTAAGTTCTTTCCCACCCATCAGGTCTTCAGAATTATCTTTATATTTAAATATCCCTATAATTTCCTAGGCAGCTGTTGAAATTCTACTTTTTGTCAAGCTTCTGTACATACTGTTATCTAACTCTGCAATGTAATTGTCAGGAGACCCGATATTTGCTATAGCAAATGCTCTCCCTGACATGTTTTGAATGATGTTCATGCTTCCATTACTTTCAAGTACCAGAAATCAAAATACATGTTGATATATGCACCCAGAAGGTTAAAAAAATATATCTGCAGCTGATATGGCTATTATTCCTGCAGCCTACAAATTATACTGACAAGAGTGTCAAAGGTCTTCTGGTAATTTATGAAACTAAAAGCCAAATTTGCAAATTTCTTCATAAAATCTGAAAAGACTTTGGCTATGGCATTTTCAGCTACAGACCTTTAGCATTTCGCAAGAATCTGGTCAGTTTTTTGAGAAACCATGGTCAAAGAAAAGGATACTTTGAATTTAAGTGACCTTTTAAAAATATAAGACCAGGTCTTATATTATTTTTGCCACCAAAAAAAAGCACCAGGTCTTATTTTGGGGGGATGTCTAATTATTGACTTATCTCACGGCTAAAGTGACTAGATTATTACCTTGGTAAAGCAGTTTGGGGGGGAGGGAGAACACAGAGGGAAGGACGGCAGCGTGAGCCCAAACTCATGCAGGCTTCAACCGGGCATGAAACCAGCTTGCAAAAAGCACCTATGCTTAGGTGAAACATCGCTGGGAGAGAGGGGGGGGGACTCAGAGGTCGGATTGGTTGTTCCCAAAACTTATGAGAGAGAGAGATTGGTGATCATTTAGTGGAGCTTCACCTACTTTCCCGAGATCGGTGCCAGCAGAGGAGGCAGGAACTGAGCAAGGAGGAGGAGGCGCCAGAGCCACCAGCCCACACCACTCCATCTGTGGCACTGGGAAGAGCTGCTAGGTGTCAGTCTTTTTTATGGTCCAGCCCCCCCTCGGACGGGGAGCACGCTCGGAGCCAGGAGCTACCTCCTCACAGCCAGACCTTCAGCCATTGGACGTCGGAGGTGGTGCTCCTCCTGGCCAATGTCTCCAAGCCCAAGACTGTCACAGATTGGCCTGACCCTTCCCCTTTGCTTAAGGTGACCAGACATCCTGTTTTTTAAAAATCGGGACTTTTTGAAAACACCACGGGATGCGGGACAAATTGGCCAAAATTGCTGAAAGTGGGAGATCTGGTCACCTTACTCATGGCAGCAGCATAACAGCCTTGCCCAGCAGGAGTCCACTGCTGGGCCACCTCTTCTGTGGCTGCTTGCTGCCATTCACACACGTCACTGCTGTTGTGGTTCAGCCTAAACCAGATCACAGACCAGCTGCGTCTCTGCTGTCTCTATGCCTGGGGGAGTCTGAGAGCAGAGGGGAGAGTTCTTTGCAGCCAGACAGTGGAGACAGCAGTCAAGAAAGTGACGATGAAGCAAGGCCTGGGAGCCCTGGGGAAGGGCTATCTCAAGCAAGTAGCTTGGATTCCCTGGAGTCCCTGGATGATGAAGCAGAAGCTATCATTAGTATGTGACAGAGATGCATAGATCAAAGGAGAACTCAACTGCGTAGATATTATCAGTGCTGAATGAGGAGCACCTAGGGGTTGGGTGTGATCCTCATTAGCAGGGAAGGGTTTATAAGGCATGTGAACCCTTTCGGCAGCGTGGAGTGTTATCAAAGTGGAGTTGGTGTTATCTTCATTTTCTCTCAGCGTTTTTGTTCCTGGCTCGTGGCCCAGCAGTCCTGAAGACCGGTGGGAGGTTTGTGTCTGTTAGCTCAACAGCCTCGTTTGGCATTAAGGATCCTGTTTTTCTGTATGAACAATTGCTTTCATGTTTCTTTTGGAGTTCCAGTGCTTTCCTGACCTGTAAGGACATTTTCTGTTGGCTTCTTTTTTCTTTATCATTATAAAACTGTGTTTGGATTCAACCGGTGTGTCTGGCTTATCTTTTTGGGTTGGTCATAGCTTCCGGAGTGACCCAGACAGAACAACTGCCTCTGTTTCACCATCAGAGGCCTCTAGCTGAGAAAAAGACTCCAGATTAATGCACACAACACCCACCCACCCCAAGACTTCCATTTTGCTGACATAGGCCTTCCAGAAAACCCTCTGCAGCTGATAACAGAGCTCCAGATTGATCGAGAACTCTGTTATGGGCTGCAGAGAGCTTTCCAGAAGGCCTCTGTGAGCAAAATGGAAGCTGGAGATTACCTGTGTGAGTGTTGGCAAGCAGCCACAGAAGAAATGGGCCTGCAAGGCAAGGTAGGTGTCAGGGTGAGTCAGGCCTGGTAATTAGGGCAGCTCCACCTTTTCAGTTTTACCTGTGCTCCTCAAAGCACCCATACATCCTGGAGTGGGTGTGGTCTTAACTAGGACTTATTTTGGGGGTAAGGCTTACATTGACTGCACATATAAAAATCAAGCTAGAAGTTTGGGGAATATTTTTGAGGAAACATAGTACAAGTAAAAGCATCCATTGCAATTTCCCTAGGGTGCAACAGAAAGGGTGGGGTTTGTCCGCTGATATTCAAAAGTTTGTTCCCAAATCCTTCGAATGGTTGTGCTCATAACAACTGATTTTGTCTCTTGAGTAGAATTTTTTTTTCAAAAAAACAAACACCAAATAGTTCTATGGTCTGAAAATATTTTAAAACCCTTGAAACTTTGATTTTTGTCTCTTAGATCTGAATCAGAGTAATTGTACATTGTTTTGCATTAAAATTACATCCTTTTATTCCTGAATGTTTTTCTCCCCGTAATGACAGATAAATGGAAGGGAGCATGTTCCTCTTCATTCCAGAATTTGCTTTGATTATCTGGGGACAGATTTTTTTTAAAAAAATAATTTTCCTATATGTGCATATTAATTCACAAGTGGGGCAAAAATAACATTCAGATAAGAAAGAAAAAACAGACTGCTTTGTACTACCCTAAATTAATGATTTAACAATAGGAGAAAAAAATATAAATTACCTACTTTGTTCTTTCTAATCCGTTTTGGCAGTGCTTTATTTCTCTTTCCTTTTGTGGGCTCTGCTTAGGGACAACTAAAAATAGATTTAAAATAATGTTGTGGTGAAAGAAGCATGTGCGAAAACTTTTCCTTTCAGTGCAATAATCTCACAAGCAGTTTGCATCTTAAGTAGCTTCCCATGGTGCCCTTCAATTCCAATTAAAAATATCCAATAGGGTAGCAACTTCCATACTTATTTATTTATTTATTATTTATTTTTTTATTTATTGGATTTGTATGCCTCCCCTCTCCGTTGACTCGGGGCGGCTAACAACAATGATAAAAACAGCATGTAACAATCCAATCCAATAGTAAAATAACTAAAAAAACCCTTTCTATAAAAATAAAACATACATACAGACATACCATGTGTAGAGGTGAGTTTTAAGAAGTTTACGAAAGGCGAGGAGGGTGGGGGCAATTCTAATCTCTGGGGGGAGTTGGTTCCAAAGGGCTGGGGCCGCCACAGAGAAAGCTCTTCCCCTGGGTCCCGCCAAACGACATTGTTTAGTTGACAGGACCCGGAGAAGGCCCACTCTGTGGGACCTAACTGGTCGCTGGAATTCGTGCAGCAGAAGGCGGTCCCTGAGATAATCTGGTCCGGTGCCATAGTAGTGGCCAGTGAAGGGCTACCAAAATTTTTACTACCACACTGTGGGCATGACTTATGCAGGATGCCCTGCATTTTCTTTCAACATCTTTCAATGCAAATTGGGTGTTCTGGGGTGGAGCTCCATTTTCACTACCTCACTGTGCTCCCCCTCCCTCATCCGAGCAGTAGCCCAGCCCTGGTAATGGCCATCCTATTATTTCGAAGAAGATATTCTACCTCCAAGAAATCATTGCACAACTTTCCCTGGAAAAATGAGTGGGGAAAATCATCTACATTTAATGAAAAGGCCATTTGATCAAAAATGAAGAATAATGGCAACAATTCATTGCAATGATTAGTTGAACACACTTGATTGAAGACTGAGAGGAAGAATACAAGTTTGGAAAGAGGGAGAGAAAGATGATATTAATCATATAAAAGATGTAGAGAAAAAATATAAGGCAGGGAAAAAATCAGTGCGCTAGAGTATTTAATGTAGAATGATTATTCAGCATGTGCATTGCAATCTGCTTATTTGTTTATTTGTACCTGATCATAGCATTTACTAAACAGCAGTTTTCAGAGAGTGACAGTAATGGCAGCCTATTCCAAAATTGGGTTGAAAGATGATACAAATGAGAAAGATTCCAGCTTCTAGTTTCTTGAATGAAAACTCATCTCCACCTTTTATGAGTAAAGCAAGAGTTAAAGGCAAAAATCCAAAGAAAGGGAAGGGAAGGAATGAGCAATAAAGGGCAGGACTATCCTTCCTTGCCATTTGTATACTCTAATATATCTAAATTCCTCAAATTTGACTTAAAATGTCATTAAAATTTACTTGAATAGCTTTCAGATTATTGTTTTCCATTCTAATGAAGCGTTGGAAGTGATGTGCCGGTGCCTGGAGGCTGTTGGGGCCTGGATGGGTGTCAACAGACTCAAGCTCAACCCGGATAAGACGGAGTGGCTGTGGGTTTTGCCTCCCAAGGACAATCCCATCTGTCCGTCCATTACCCGGGGGGGGGAATTATTGACCCCCTCAGAGAGGGTCCGCAACTTGGGCGTCCTCCTCGATCTGCAGCTCACATTAGAAAAACATCTCTCAGCTGTGGCGAGGGGGGCGTTTGCCCAGGTTCGCCTGGTGCACCAGTTGCGGCCCTATCTGAACCGGGACTCATTGCTCACAGTCACTCATGCCCTCATCACCTCGAGGTTCGACTACTGTAATGCTCTCTACATGGGGCTACCTTTGAAAAGTGTTCGGAAACTTCAGATCGTGCAGAATGCAGCTGCGAGAGCAGTCATGGGCTTACCTAGGTATGCCCATGTTGCACCATCACTCCGCAGTCTGCATTGGCTGCCGATCAGTTTCCGGTCACAATTCAAAGTGTTGGTTATGACCTTTAAAGCCCTTCATGGCACTGGACCAGAATATCTCCGAGACCGCCTCCTGCCGCACGAATCCCAGCGACCGATTAGGTCCCACAGAGTGGGCCTTCTCCGGGTCCCGTCAACTAAACAATGTCGGTTGGCGGGCCCCAGGGGAAGATCCTTCTCTGTGGTGGCACCGGCCCTCTGGAACCAACTCCCCCTGGAGATTAGAACTGCCCCTACTCTTCCTGCCTTCCGTAAACTCCTTAAAATCCACCTTTGCAGTCAGGCACGGGGGAACTGAAACATCTCCCCCTGGGCATGTTTAATTTATATATGGTATGCTTGTGTGTATGTCTGTTAGTATATGGGGTCTGTTTTAAATCTTTAAATATTTTTAAATTTGTCAAATTATTTATGATTTGTTTCCACGTGTTGTGAGCCGCCCCGAGTCTTCGGAGAGGGGCGGCATACAAATCTAAGTAATAAATAAATAAATAAATAATGCTTTTATTCCGTAGCATATTTAAATAGCTCTGGAGCTCAAATCCAAGAGTCCTCAAGGAACTTTAAATCCAGAAATTGTTCTCTGCCAATTTAAATCACAGACTCATCCAAACTGTATTGATACAATTCAATAGAGGAATTGTTGAATCTATCATCTGCACCTCTATAACTGTCTGGTTCGATTCTGCAATCCAAATGAGATAGACATAAATTCAGAGAATAATTAGAACTGTAAGAAAAAACTGTTACTACCAACCTGTCTTCTGTATACTGTATGAGTCAAAAAGCAGTCCGTGAAAATATTTACTGATCCCTCGCATCCTAAACATATATTGTCTCAACTCCTACCCTCAAAAGAACTCTATAGAGCACTGCATAACAAGGCAGCTAGACACAAGAACAGTTTTTTCCTGAACTCCCTCACTCTGCTAAACAAATACCATATTTTTGGAGTATAAGATGCACCTTTTTACTCCCCAAAAGTGGCTGAAAACTTGGGTGCATCTTATACACCAAATGTAACCCCACCCATCCATCTGCACTCTTTGGTCTCTGGCTATAGCAATTTACCTCCTCACAGCAAACAGCAGCAGATCCTGCTTAGCACAAACCACTGATTATCTGCCTCCCAGCACTCAGCTGATTGATTGAAGTTGCTGGCAAGTCCATGTGCTAAAATGAAAGTGAAACTAAAGCTGCACAGAAGCAAATTGCTGGAGGGATCAGACTGTGCTGAAACTGACTGTTTTTTTCTGCAAGGAGCTAAGTCAAAAACTATAAATGCCTATAGAATTTTCAAATTATTAGGCTTATTAATTAAAGACTGATGTATTATTAACAAAATGAAGAAGCTTTTTAAAATAAACACTTGATCTGAAGAGGCCCAGTGCTTTTGTATAGAGTCCTTGGAGAGGGGCGGCATCTAATAAATAAATAAATATTCGTTTAAATAGCAGATAATTCTTCCAGAAAGCCTCATTTATTTATTATTTATTATTTAGATTTGTATGCTGCCCCTCTCCGCAGACTCGGGGCGGCTCACAGCAAAATACAACAAATCATGACAAATCCAAATAAATTTAAAAGATTTAAAAAGATTTTAAAAAGAACCCCATCAATTTTCAAGATATGTAAAAGTATAATCTGAAATGTAACAGTGTCTTGTTTTAGTATTAAGATAAGGCAGCTCAGTTAAACCCTCACTTAGTCATGTTTGGAGTAGATCTATTTAAGTAATTGGGAGGAGTTAGTGTAATTACATTTAAGAAAACTTTCTGGGATTAATATATTGCCATAATGTACGTTTCTCCAATTGTTTGCTATTTCTACGTCTCAGGCATACATGCACAGAAATACACAGCAAATAGTGTATATCATCTGTGATGCTCTCTATTTGGCAAATTTCAGGGAGGCAGTGGTCTTTTTTCTTTGTTTTCCACCCCCAAAACTAGGATGTGTCTTATATTCTGGTGCGTTTTATATTCCAAAAAATATAGTAATTCTCTCAACACTGTCAAACTATTCACTAAGACTGCATTACTATTACTATTAGTCTTCCCATTGTTTCTATCACCAATCTCCTCCCACTTCTGTCTGTATGACTGTAACTTGTTGCATGTGTCCTTACAATTTATATTAATATTGATTGTTTCCTGATTGCTTATTTGCAGTCTATCCCAGTGAAGGGCTCCCAAAATTTTTACTACCACAGTGTGAGAGTGGCTTATGTATTTTCTTTCAATATCTTTCACTGCAAATTGGGTAGAACTCCATTTTCACTACCCTATCCCCGGTCCGGGCATTAGTCCACCCCTACCTATGACAATCATTAAGGGTTGTACCTCAAATGTATCTTTTCTTTTATGTACACTACATATGCATCAAAGACAAATTCTTGTGTTTCCAATCACACGGCCAATAAAGAATTCTGTTCTGTTCTATTCTATTCTTCATACCTTACCATGCCTCTCTGTACTGGGGACCCATCATGACTGTGGACCCTGTCTACATTATGTCTGTGATAAAGTTACATTATGCTCAGAGACATCTCCAAAACTGTGATGTGCTTTTCCCATTTTTCACAAGTCTTCAGGAAATGGACCTTTATTCCTAATGAATCCAGCTTCATCTTACTAATCACACACAAAGGGGAAGACAAGATTTAGAACAAGTATATTATCATTTTTATACCAAAGCCTCAATTGCTGGATCGAAAAAAGAGAACAATTATATTTTTTAAAGTTTCTTTTTCATTTGTTAAAATGACAGCAAATCATTGTATGTGAAAGAAGTGCTCACAAGAATCCATACTGATGTGCCAAAGGTCATCCCTGGAAACACAATAATAAATTAGTTGGTAAATGTAATATATATTGCACATTCTCCTTTTTAATATAAATATCCGTAATAATGATCTTCTGTAATGAACATGATAGATTTGATATTCATAGAAACAGCTTTTGCCTGAAATCCTTATGCAAATGATGAAAATTCCCATGAGCTATGACAAAATGCTCGATGAATTAACTTGTAAAATATCATACGTTAGTTGGTTCTTGAACTGAACATAACAATTTAAGGAAGCAAGAATTGCAATTATGACCCAACATTAGTAAGTTTAAGTTGGGTTCTTCCTCTATAAGTAGTATGAACATTATGGGCAATTTTCATGCTAAGACTAAAAAAAACAAAAACCCACCCTCTATTTCTTCTACGACAGAAATGCAGCAGACTTCCTCAAAACAGTAACCACTGAATATAAAAGGTTATGATTCCAATGACCTTCAACAATTACACCCAAGAGGCATCTTGAATTAGTATCATGGGAGCTATAATGCACATGTCTAAAAGAGTCCAACACTGAAAACTGAAATAGAACCTATATGAGATGCCTGGTTTTTTTTAAATAAAATTAAAAAAATAGCATGGAGAATTTGTCTGTGTCCTTATTTTGCCTGAAACAGTGAAAACGGGAGAAAGAAGCAGTGGATCCAGGGGTAGGTTCTAACTTACTTTGCTGCTGGTTCACTTCCTCCCACACCGCATAGACATACCTCATGGGTACATGAGTGCTTCACACCTGTTCGCAGGCACAGTGGCAAAAAAAGAAAATTGCAAAAAAAATTAAAAATGGCAGTGCCCACGGAATGACACTGACCAAACTGGTTCCATTACATCTTTGTTACATCATCAGCAAGTTACTACCAGTTCAGGCAAATCAGTCCAAACTAGGAGTAACCCACCTCTGAGTGGATCCCCCAAAACAGCAATTCTACTTTGTTGGGAGCAGGGAGAGCCATTGGTATAATATTTTCTCTTTCCATTACCAGGTCCGATAAAATATTTGTGGAGTTATT
Source organism: Erythrolamprus reginae (assembly GCF_031021105.1). Classification (NCBI taxonomy): domain Eukaryota; kingdom Metazoa; phylum Chordata; class Lepidosauria; order Squamata; family Dipsadidae; genus Erythrolamprus; species Erythrolamprus reginae. The sequence continues at coordinate 36,854,609 of NC_091963.1, read as the reverse complement.
TTTATTTGAGAAATTTTTATTTGAGAATAGCTCAGTGTTATTCCTGCTACAGTTTGATCTTTACCAATAAAGAAATAGCAGCTACAGCATCTCCAACCCTTTTCCTTACCCGATCTAACAAAACAGACAAATAAACAAAAATATATGTTTTATATGCAGAAAAGACCAAGGTCAATCTCCTTATATAATTTGATGATGGCAAATTATAGGTATTTCAAAAATAGTTTTCTATATTGACTAGAGAGAATTAAAAGTATCTTATTCTGCATTTATTCTTCTGATTTTTCAGGCATAATTACAGTATAAAGCAGAAGTTTTATTGCCAAAGAATCTTTTACACAACTATTCCATCTTGTTTTGGTATGTGGAAAATGGTAGTTTCACTTGATCATTCAGATATGCAGCACAACTTCTCTTCTGAATTCCTTGCAATTTTCAAATAAATTAATCAAATGAAACTTGTCTGTGACAACAAATTGAAAATATTGTAAGTTAAGACTATAATAATTAATTATGATATGGAGAGAGTATAGCAGAGAGGTTTAAAAATGCATCTTTCCTAATTTTGAATCATTATTTTGCATAATCACAAACCACTTCTGTGATTGAAGATACTCTCTAAAAATCATGCACAGCATTTAACAAGTGGCCTGATCTAGACATCTGCAATTATTAAAGGTCTGGAGGGTGGGGGGGAAATGTGGGGCTGTCTTTATGTCTGCAGAAAGGAGACAAAGAAAAGAATCAACCAAAATCTTGGGGCCTTCTGACACTTCTCATGATGTCTACCCCTCTTCCTTCTTACTAAATGCTATTTTATTTATACCATTTTATTTTATAATGTAAATATAATGGTAGCATGCTGCTAGGCAATGAGCCGGTTTCCAGCATGCAAGGTGCTGTATTCTTAGACAATTAAATTGTGGCACATAGTCATTGAGACGGTGGAGCAAATAACAAAATGTGTCCTGAAACAATGCAGACTCCACCTCTTTTGTAATGTCATGACATACATTTCTTCATTTTAAATAAATCTTTCTTTGTTCTAGACTGAGTTTGTTCTAAACTTTTAGCCATCTTACATCTTTTTCTTGTAAGGTACACACATTCCTATAAATCCAAACAACAAAATGAATATAAATAAACAATGAAAATAATACAACTTTAGAAAGATAGATTTATGAACTATAAGAACCCGTAAAAGCCATAGTGGCACAGTGCTTAGAATGCCGTACTGCAGGCTATTTCTGCTGACTGCCGGCTGCCAGCAGTTCGGCAGTTTGATTCTCACCAGCTCATCCATCCTTCCGAGTTCAGTAAAATGAGGATTCAGATTGTTTAGGGCAATATGCTGACTCTGTAAACTGCTTAGAAAGGGCTGTAAAGCACTGTGAAGCGGTATATAAGTCTAAGTGCTATTGTTACTGCTAAAGATTCTTCATATTTTCTCTTAATTCTTTTCTGCATTTAAAAATAAACATGTTTATTTTTATGTGAAAAGACCGCCCTTTGCTTGCAGCACCGCTGCGGCATCCTTTTTCGTAAAAATAACTATCTTTATTTTTACGTGAAGACCTCCCTTTGAAGGAGCTGGGGAATCCCTCCCACGAAGAGATTCCAGGGGCGGAGCCTTGATGTCACCGGCAGGTTGCTAAGGACGCCAAGGTGATCACTTCCTGGATTCCATGGAATCCAGGAAGTGAGCACCTTGGCATCCTTAGCAACCTGCCGGTATACATGATGTCAAAGCTCCACCCCTGGAATCTCTTGGTGGGATTCCTTTTTCGGGTTTGGGTTCGGTTTGGGTTTGGCAGAATTTTGCGCAAAGTTCGTCCGAACCTGCCGAACCCGAACACCGTTGGGTTCGCCCATCACTATCTATAACCTATGCTTTTTTATCATGAAATTCATGTTGTGAAATCTGCTAAGGAGTGTGCAGAATCTTGAGTGTTCAAGGACATGCACAGAGGATAAACGTTGGATTCCAGCAGATATCCAAGAGATATGAGTAATCATTCAGTCATATAAGACAGATACATTAAAGTGTATAAAATAGTGCTTAGTTTAGAAATAGCACAGTCAAGTTAAGCAGTCTGGTCATTCACATTCAAATCAGTCCATATCTCCCAATACAATAATTATATTACAAGCCTATCTTTATCTTACAGATCAGACATACATTACAGTTTACAAATAAATTGAAAGACCATTGAACACACAGAGCTTACTACATCAGTCACAGTGAATCAGCAGAAAGAACAGAGAGAGCAGAGAGAGAATTTGGCTCCCTCTTATGGCAATTTACAACACTACCTCTTAAAGATATAGTACTTCAATACATACAAAAATTCATTGTTAGCTTGTTTATATATTGACAACCCAACTGTTTGTACTAACATTTCCCTTTTTCTTTTTACACAAAAAGTCCAATCAATCTTAGGTGACACTCATTGAAAAGGCTAATTCGCCATAAATCATCACCCAGAAACAAGATCAATGAGTAATTTATAACTGACCATGTCCACAATTGTAGCCAGTTTTTTTAAAAAATGTGGGCTACAAATGTTTTTCTATTGAACAAATGTCATTCAAGGGGCTATGGGGAATTAAAAGAAATATTGGTAATTAGGACTCCCATTTTCCTCTTCCAAACCTATTTGCAATATATATATATAGGCTCTATTTGATTGTCCTTATGTTGTCCTTATGTTGGTGATTAATTACAACACATAGGTATATATGGACTTTATTATTAATTTTTTTCTGTGCTTTGATCCATACTTTTATCCAACCTCTCCACATTGGCCTATTTAATCAATATTTAAACTACTGTCACCCATAGTTCCCTCTAAGCTGAGCAGTGAGCAATTGCTCACTTAAAAATCATCATCAACTCAGAGTTTTCCAAACCTGCCCAGAAGCTGAGAGGGAAAGAGTGAGAGGGAAGGAGAGAGAGAGGAAGAGAGAGAAACAGATAGAAAAAAGAGAGGAAGGAAAAGAGAAAGAAAAAGAATGGGAGTAAGGAAGAGAGAAAATCAAAATCTAGTTTGAAACTAGCTCAACTATTGAAGTGGCATTTTGATATTGATAGAGTTGCCCTATTGTGAGCTCACTGTTATAGACACACAGTACAGTATTTTATTTTGAAATTCTCTGAGGCAAAACAGGGTGGGGTTTTTATTTATTTTTTGTTTGTTTGTTTGTTTGTTTATTTATTTATTTATTATTTCTGTGCCGCCCAGTCCCAAAGGGACTGCCGCTCAGACACTACTTTTCCGCCCACCCCCCCAAAAAATTAGAGGGAACACTGCTGTCACCTATAAGTTAACCCTAACCATAACTCACTTTTCTTTTGTAGATAAGAAGTCCTTGATTTACAACATTCCACTTAGCAGCTATTCGAAGTTACAGTGGGTTCCCAAAAGCTAATTACAACCTGGTCCAGAGGTTACAGTCACTGCAGTACCTTTGTAGTTGTTCACTCTTATGAATGATCAGAGGAATGCTGGAGCCCCTCAGGTTATTTTCCTCAATTCTCTCTCACCAGATATCTGAAGATCTTGGTTCTGTTTCCCAATTCATAAGGTCTCATCAGGTCCCATACTCTCATCCTCACCCCGTATCACCTGTTACATACAAAGATCTATGGAGCTCTAGAGCTCATATTATAAGAAGCAGAACAAGCTGATTCATTGCTAGGTTGACTGGCACAATCCCAGCCTTAACCACTAGACTAAACTTATATGTGAGTGTGTGTGTGTGTGTGTTATTTGTATATAATCCTTTAATGAATATTTGGACCATCTGTCCCTGAAAACTCTTGTAGTCAGACAAGTTATGCTCATATTCACACCAAACTCTAACAATGCAACAATGCAATTGAAAACAACAACAGAGATATTTCCTGTCTATCTTTCTTCTCTGTAAGAAAAGGAAAACCTCTTTTAAAATCAGACACAACATATACAAGATTAAAAATGTGAGGGCTACCATTCAGCTCTAAAACACCCCTTTCTTTCCAGCAATGATTAGCCAATCTCTCTGATTGGTCACAAACAGGACTAAACAATAACTCATTTTTGTGGGGGAAGGGGGTTGCTTTCTACATCCCTGTTTTTCAAGGATATATTTCCACTGATTAACTGTACACGGAATTTTCAGGCTGACAGTAATTTGGCAAAAAAATTGTGGCTTATAACGCAATATATTAGTTGAAAAAAGGCTGTATTGTCAGTTATGGCATATTTTCCCTTACTGTGCTTTTAGATACTTACTGTGCTATCGGCTTTTAGATACCAGGTGTAATTTACTATTTTAAGCTCTCAGTTCAAACCTTCAGCATGTGTGAATGAATACAAATATTTTCTCACTCCCTTTCCTCCTCAATCTGTTATACAGAATTAATTTTACATTTCATAGATTACCTTCAAAATAAATACAAATTTAAAAAATTCATGATTCAAATGGTATAATAGCAAAACAAAGTGTAGTAAAATTAAAATCCCCCATATTCTCTGAAATCAATTATTAATAAAGCGATAAATTAAAGACTTCATCACATTCTGACATATATCTAGAGAGTTAACGAAATACTTGAATTCATATAAAGATCATTTCAGATAGCATGCAAATTCATTCCAATTCAGGAAACATGAGTACTGTAATTAGCAGATTTGCTCTTGCTAGCTACATTCTGAACATTCTCTGTTGTCTATAGCAGTGTTTCCCAACCTTGGCAACTTGAAGATATTTGGACTTCAACTCCCAGAATTCCCCAGCCAGCAAATGCTGGCTGGGGAATTCTGGGAGTTGAAGTCCAAATATCTTCAAGTTGCCAAGGTTGGGAAACACTGGTCTATAGCACAGAGTAAGTATTCAAAGTGTCAAAGAGTCCTATGGTTCTCCATAAAGCAGGGAATGGCAGTTCTTTGTAAATTGTAAATACCCTTCCATACATGTAAAATCAGTTCACTGACTATGTGCCTAGCTAATGAATGCTGTGCGCAGGGATTAAAACTAGCAGGCCCATAATTCTGCTGTTAACTCATTCATACTTTGTAATGTCTAAAGGGGATTGAGATTTCTGGGATGAGAAGATGGCTTAATTTAATGATAAGATTATTCCTTGCTGCCCTCTACAACAAATATCCTTTTGCATTAAAGAAGGATTTCAGTTCATGAAGCAACAAGGGCAATGACTTAAATGTAAGTAGTGGAAAACTCATTCAAAATCCAATTAAATCTAACATAGAAAGCCCATTTTAGGGATGACCCTAAAGGACTTTTATCTTTGCCAAGTTTACATTAATTTAGTGACAAAAGTGAAAAACTGGCATTCTTCCAACAGTATTGTGAAAGGATGCTAAAGTACAAATTCACAGTAACTATAAACAGTGGAATTACTAGAGGCTTATACCATAGCTCAACAAAGAAAACAAGCAAGGTCTATTGAGTATAATTGAATCTAGGATTTTTTCATTATATTCAAATAACTTTCACAGCAGGAATATTTGGCTGAAGCTAAAAAGACCAGATATGACCAGATTATCTAAAACAATAATTTTCAACCTCATTGCATATTTATATTTACTAGTTTTATTTTTGTTAGAGTTTTCAACTAATTATTTTACAAGCATAATAATAAACAATTCTTGCTTCTTTGTTAGAACTCAAATGTTGGAAAATGCCAAGTCTAGGTTCTTTGATATTTGCTGAATGAATAGTTGATAATTCATTTGCATTTGCATTTTATATGCATTTGTTTATTAATATTTCACTTAGGGGGAACAGCATATATTTATGTTTTATTTTATTTTTACATTTTTATCCTGCCATTATTATTATTATTATTATTATTATTATTATTATTATTATTATTATTATTATTATTTTATAAATAAATCAGGATACTGATATACATACATATTACTATTTCTTTCTCCTTCTTTTCCCCATATTAACAACTCTTTGAAGTGGATGGGACTGATAAAGTAAGGGACTGGCCCAAAGTGTAGGCTGGTATTAACTAATAGACAAACAAGCATAGAGCTAACAGATATTAAAATAAGTGCAAAGCCATAAAATAACTGTCTTCCACTTCTTGAGGGACTACCATAGAGATGATGGGATTGATTGATTTTTAAAGAACCAGACTTCATGAAAAGAAGTAAGGAACGTCTTCCTTTCTTATATAATTTTTTATTTTATTTTATTTTCCATTTCATGTTCATACAAATCAATGCATATACCGTATTTTCCGGCGTATAAGACGACTGGGCGTATAAGACGACCCCCTAACTTTTCCAGTTAAAATATAGAATTTGAGATATACTCGCCGTATAAGGCTACCCCTCTTCTGTACATCATAGACCTGACTGAGTCTAGGTCTATGACGTACTTGCATTGAGAAAAAAATCATTTCTGAACATGATAACACAATATTTTAATTACTAATGATGAAGATCTTATTGTTAAAATTATGAATGAATTATTTAGAGAGAGAGAGCCAAGTGGGAGCACTCTTCTGTCTATCTCTCCATATGTCTCTGTCTATCTGTCTTGTCTGCCTCTCATATTTCTCCTCACCACAATTAAGTTTATTATTATAACTCATCATAATTTGTCAACACAAAAAGGTGAACCTGGCTATTTTCCTTTCTCCTACCATCTATTCTGCAGGTATCTTTCAGTCTAACATGCAGCATGCTGACACCTATGTGAGAATCTATTATGGAATGAGAATCTGTATGTGATATCATGATATCGCAATCCAAACAGCCCATCCATTTTTTCCTCTTTCCGCACTTTCTGTCTTTATCCTCTTGCAATGTCACTTAAACAGATTTTAACTTGTCGGGTTTAATTAGTGACCCTGCCAATTTTCAGTACTGTGCAGTGTGCTATGATACAGAGCAGGGTGAATAATATGACCTCAGCTTTTAAAATTATTTTAAAATGTTGCCTAAGAAATATGAAAAGATGATTCTTTTTGGAGGAAAAGTACATTTTCAATGGTTAAACATAAGAACAAATACAAACAGGCAGAAATAAATGCATCCAGTTTAACATTCAATCATTTCCCTGGCTCTTTTTATTGAAATGAACAAGTTCATACATTCAATTTTGCAACCACTAATAATGTTGGTCAAGTAGGTACAAAAATACCTGGGGAAAAGATCAAAGTCTTTCTCTCTCCCCCTCTCTCTCCCTCTCTTTCTCTCTTGCTATCTCTCTTTCTCTCTTTTTTTTTGCTTTCTCTCTTTCTCTCCCCCTCTCTCTCCTTCTCTTACTATCTCTTTCTCTCTCTTTCTGTCTCCCCTCTCTCCCTCTCTCTCTCCCTCTCTTGCCATCTCTTTCTCTCCCTCTCTCTTTCTCTCTCTCCCTCTCTTGCTATCTCTTTCTCTCTTTCTTTCCCCCCTCTCTCCCTCTCTCTTTCTTTCTCTCTCCCTCTGTTGCTATCCCCCCTCTATCTTTCTCTCCCTCTCTTGCCATCTCTTTCTCTCCCTCTCTCTTTCTCTCTCTCCCTCTCTTGCTATCTCTTTCTCTCTTTCTTTCCCCCCTCTCTCCCTCTCTCTTTCTCTCTCTCCCTCTGTTGCTATTCCCCCTCTATCTTTCTCTCTCCCTCTCTTGCTATCTCTTTCTCTTTCTGCCCCCTCTCCCTCTCTCTTTCTCCTTCTCTTTCTCCCTCTTTTGCTATCCCCCCTCTCTCTTTCTCTCTGTCCCTCTGTTGCTAACCCCCCCTCTCTCTCCCTCTCTTGCTATCTCTTTCTCTCCCCCCCTCTCTCCATCTTTTTTTCTCTCAGCAGCGGCAGCAGGGTGATCAGCTGTGAGGCGGAGCTACGGAACTGAGGCACGGACGGCGGCGTGTGGGCGAGCCTGTGCTTTGCGCAGGCTCGCCCAGCTGGGAGGTGGTGTTCGCGCCCCCCCAGCTGAAACTGACGTCCGGCCGGGGCGATTCTTCCCCGGCCGGACAGGCAGCGTGTGAGCGAGCCTGCGCTCCATTCAGGCTCGCCCAGCTGGGAGGCGGTGTTCGCGCCCCCCCCCCCAGCTGAAACTGACGTCCGGCCGGGGCGATTCTTCCCTGGCCGGACAGGCAGCGTGTGAGCGAGCCTGTGCTCCATTCAGGCTCGCCCAGCTGGGAGGTGGTGTTCGCGCCCCCCCAGCTGAAACTGACGTCCGGCCGGGGCGATTCTTCCCCGGCCGGACAGGCAGCGTGTGAGCGAGCCTGCGCTCCGTTCAGGCTCGCCCAGCTGGGAGGTGGTGTTCGCGCCCCCCCAGCTGAAACTGACATCCGGCCGGGGCGATTCTTCCCCGGCCGGACAGGCAGCGTGTGAGCGAGCCTGCGCTCCGTTCAGGCTCGCCCAGCTGGGAGGCGGTGTTCTCGCCCCCCCCAGCTGAAACTGACGTCCGGCCGGGGCGATTCTTCCCTGGCCGGACAGGCAGCGTGTGAGCGAGCCTGTGCTCCATTCAGGCTCGCCCAGCTGGGAGGTGGTGTTCGCGCCCCCCCAGCTGAAACTGACGTCCGGCCGGGGCGATTCTTCCCCGGCCGGACAGGCAGCGTGTGAGCGAGCCTGCGCTCCGTTCAGGCTCGCCCAGCTGGGAGGTGGTGTTCGCGCCCCCCCAGCTGAAACTGACGTCCGGCCGGGGCGATTCTTCCCCGGCCGGACAGGCAGCGTGTGAGCGAGCCTGCGCTCCGTTCAGGCTCGCCCAGCTGGGAGGCGGTGTTCTCGCCCCCCCCAGCTGAAACTGACGTCCGGCCGGGGCGATTCTTCCCCGGCCGGACAGGCAGCGTGTGAGCGAGCCTGCGCTCCGTTCAGGTTCGCCCAGCTGGGAGGCGGTGTTCGCGCCCCCCCAGCTGAAACTGACGTCCGGCCGGGGCGATTCTTCCCCGGCCGGACAGGCAGCGTGTGAGCGAGCCTGCGCTCCGTTCAGGCTCGCCCAGCTGGGAGGCGGTGTTCTCGCCCCCCCCCAGCTGAAACTGACGGCCGGCCGGGGCGATTCTTCCCCGGCCGGACAGGCACGCTTGTGCTGCCAAAGGCAGCATGTGGGCGGGCCTGCGCTCGGCTCAGGCTCGCCCAGCTGGGAGGCGGTATTCTCGCCCCCCCCCCAGCTGAAACTGAGGTCCGGCCGGGGCGATTCTTCCCCGGCCGGACAGGCACGCTTGTGCTGCCAAAGGCAGCGTGTGGGCGGGCCTGCGCTCGGCTCAAGCTCGCCCAGCTGGGAGGCGGTATTCTCGCCCCCCCCAGCTGAAACTGACGGCCGGCCGGGGCGATTCTTCCCTGGCCGGACAGGCACGCTTGTGCTGCCAAAGGCAGCGTGTGGGCGGGCCTGCGCTCGGCTCAGGCTCGCCCAGCTGGGAGGCGATATTCTCGCCCCCCCCAGCTGAAACTGAGGTCCGGCCGGGGCGATTCTTCCCCGGCCGGACAGGCACGCTTGTGCTGCCAAAGGCAGCGTGTGGGCGGGCCTGCGCTCGGCTCAGGCTCGCCCAGCTGGGAGGTGGTATTCTCGCCCCCCCCAGCTGAAACTGAGGTCCGGCCGGGGCGATTCTTCCCCGGCCGGACAGGCACGCTTGTGCTGCCAAAGGCAGCGTGTGGGCGGGCCTGCGCTCGGCTCAGGCTCGCCCAGCTGGGAGGCGGTGTTCTCGCCCCTCTCAGCCATCGCAAATGGGCGCCACTGTCCTATATCCGGCGTACAAGACGACCCCCCACTTTGGAAAAGATTTTCAGGGGTTAAAAAGTCGTCTTATACGCCGGAAAATACGGTACCTTGCATATATTTCAAAACCATAGATAGATAGTTACATTTTTTTTCCGGTTCCGGTGCGAGCAGTGAGGAGTATGGTGGGTCCGCTGCTCCTCTGAAACAACGGAAAATCATCAGGAAAATGGGTCAGTCCAGGTCTGAGGCGGTCGACGATGGGTCAGAGCCCACGGGCCACTTTGCCCCCCTGTTGTTATGAGCTTGAGGGCTGGGAATGTCCCGCCTGTTGGGAGGGATGCCAAGTGAGACTGTGGCAAGGAGAGGTGGCCAGTTGAGACGCGGAGATGGCATCGTCGTCGTCGTCTGGTGGACCCTCGCAGAGGAAGCAGCCTTTGGGAGATGCTGCCTTCTGGAGAAAGGAGAGGACGGAGGAACGCCGAGCCACTGCTGTGGAGATGCCGAGGGAGAGCCGAGGGAGAGCATGGCACCGGAGAAACATCTTGCCGGTGCGGAGAAATGCGGAGAAAGGGCGGCGGGATTGGACCGGGTGGAGGACGGAGGGTCGTAGCGCCAGCAGGGAGGCGATGAGAGGAGCCGAGGGGAGCGAGAGGAGTCGAGTCCCCACCGGGATAGACCTCCAGCCCAACTCCGGAGGTGAGAGGTCCGGTGTCGAGATGGCAGTGTCGGGGAATGACAGAGACAACGTGGGGGAGAGAGACAGCTTTTTCTTTGGGAAGGAATGGAGTCCAGTGGCGGTGGCCAGCTTCAACGCCAATGGATGAATGAAGACATCTAGGGGCAATAATTTAGCCCCCTCCCCCGTATGGCACCAGTGGGTGAGAGCTGCTGGGGGCCAGGGGGAGATTAAAAAACTAAGAACTGAGGATTATTTCTCCAACTTTCCCCCCCTTCCCCTCTTAACCTTGATTCATGATTTGTGTGTATTTGTGTGTATCATCGCTGAGAAACTATGCCCCCTTGTGGATTGTGGATGGATTGAAGAACTATGTGGATTGTGGATGGATTGAAGAACTATGCCCTCTTGTGGTCTGATTTTAAAAGAGAGGAGGTTTAACATCAAGACTCTTTGAACTAGATTAAGACCTTAGACCATGGAGACCGAGGAACACCGCACCTGGACTGACTGTTTGATTACTGATGATTATAAAATGTTTTAAGATCTGATTTTATACCATCAAAAGAAAATCAATTTTTACTAATTTATAATTTTTATCCTATATTTATATAAGTATAATTTTAATGTTATTGTGTTTTAAATTTTTATCAATTGCTATTTTATACTGTTATTAATTTAATTGTTTTTTAATATAATTGGGGTGCTAAGTAATGGATGACTGGGATAAGTATACTTGTGGGTATGAATGGAATGATTGGTATAATTGGGTTGGGGGGGGTTATGGTATGGATGAGTTGATTGATAGTAGTGTGAATGATAGATTTGGCCCACCTGATGCTTGGGAGACAGGAGAGGAAGGGGCACCGATCTCAGGGGTGGCAGAGGGTCGGAATATCCCTGTGTTGCTGGGGAGAGGCAGATATGGCGTGGGCCACAGAGCTAGCCGTTCCAGGGGAACGAGGGACCGTTGGTTAATAACGGTCCCTTGTTCTGGCTCTGTGAGCCCAATCTTGGGTACTGGTGATGAGTGTAACTCTGGCCCTGGACTCAGGTTGCTGCTGCTTAACACCAGGTCGGTGGTAAATAAAGCTCTCCTCATTCGGGATCTGATCCTGGATGAGGAGGCCGACCTGGCGTGTATTACTGAAACCTGGCTGGGCCCGGAGGGAGGTGTTCCTCTCTCTGAACTTAGCCCAGCCGGGTTTCAGATATGGCATCAACCTCGACCCCAGGGAAGGGGGGGAGGAGTGGCTATTATAGCCAGGGAGAGCCTTTGCCTGCGTAGACTCATTGCTCCGGAAATTGCGGGTTGCGAGTCTCTCTTGTTGAAGTTGGACTTAGGGGTCCAGGTGGGCTTATTTCTCACGTACCTGCCTCCCAGCTGCATGTCAAAAGCCCTGCCTGTGCTACTCGAGGAGGTAGCCGGGTTGGCAGTGGAGTTCCCCGGACTCATTGTCCTGGGGGACTTCAACCTGCCGTCACTCGGCAAAACCTCTGGGTTGGCACAGGAGTTCATGGCCACCATGACAGCCATGGACCTGACTCAAGTAGTACAGGGTCCGACTCACGAGGGAGGGCATGCACCTGACATGGTATTCCTTTCCGAGCAATTGAGAAATGGTCTGAGACTAAAGGGCTTAGAAGCATTGCCTTTGTCATGGTCAGACCATTTTCTACTATGGCTTGACTTCCTGGCTCCAATCCTTCCCCGCAGGGAAGCGGAACCAATGAAGATGTTCCGCCCCAGATGCCTGATGGACCCAGAGGGCTTTCAGACGGCTCTTGGGGTTATTCCAGAGGCACTCATCCACAGTTCGGCGGAGTCTCTTGCGGAGACCTGGAATACGGCTGCTGCGGAGCCTCTCGACCGGATTGCGCCTTTGCGACCTCTCCGTGGCGCTAGACCCCGTAGAGCCCCATGGTTCAACGAGGAGCTCCGGGAGCTGAAACGCCAAAAAAGACGTCTAGAGAAGCGATGGAGGAAGAGTAGGTCTGAATATGATCGAACACTTGTAAGAGCTTTTATTAAGACTTACAAAGTGGCGCTCAAGGCGGCAAGATGCGCGTACCATGCCGCCTTGATTGCATCAGTGGAATCCCGCCCGGCCACTCTGTTTAGGGTGACCCGCTCCCTTCTTAATCAGGGGGGAGTTGGGGAGCCCTTGCAGAGTAGTGCCGAGGAGTTTAACAAGTTTTTCACTGATAAAGTCACTCAGATCCGGGCCGACCTCGACTCCAATTGTAAAACAGAGTCGACTGACAATGAATCAGTCGAGGTGACTGGGGCACGTACTTGTCCACCTGTCTGGGAAGAGTTTGATCTGGTGACACCTGATGAAGTGGACAAGGCCATTGGAGCTGTGAGTTCTGCCACCTGTCTACTGGATCCGTGTCCCTCCTGGTTGGTCTCGGCTGGCAGGGAGGTGACACGGAGCTGGGCCCAGGAGATTACCAACGCTTCCTTGGGGAGGGGAGTTTTTCCAACACTCTATAAAGAAGCGCTCGTGCGCCCCCTCCTCAAGAAGCCTTCCCTGGACCCAGCCATACTTAACAACTATCATCCAGTCTCCAACCTTCCCTTTATGGGGAAGGTTGTCGAGAAGGTGGTGGCACTCCAGCTCCAGCGGTCCTTGGAAGAAGCCGATTATCTAGGTCCCCAGCAGTCGGGTTTCAGGCCCGGTTACAGCACGGAAACAGCTTTGGTCGCGTTGATGGATTATCTCTGGCAGGCCCGGGACAGGGGTTTATCCTCTGTCCTGGTGCTCCTCAATCTCTCAGTGGATTTCGATACCATCGACCATGGTATCCTTCTGCACTGGTTGGAGGGGCTGGGGGTGGGAGGCACTGTGCTTCAGTGGTTCTCCTCCTACCTCTCTGGCCGGTCGCAGTCGGTGTTAGTGGGGGGTCAGAGGTCGGCTCCGAGGTCTCTCCCTTGTGGGGTGCCTCAGGGGTAGGACCTCTCCCCCCTGCTATTTAACATCTACATGAAACCACTGGGTGAGATCATCCAAGGACATGGGGTGAGGTATCATCAATATGCCGATGATACCCAGCTTTACATCTCCACCCCATGCCCAGTCAATGAAGTGGTGGAAGTGATGTGCCAGTGCCTGGAGGCTGTTGGGGCCTGGATGGGTGTCAACAGACTCAAGCTCAACCCGGATAAGACGGAGTGGCTGTGGGTTTTGCCTCCCAAGGACAATCCCATCTGTCCGTCCATTACCCTGGGGGGGGAATTACTGACCCCCTCAGAGAGGGTCCGCAACTTGGCGTCCTCCTCGATCCACAGCTCACATTAGAAAACCATCTCTCAGCTGTGGCGAGGGGGGCGTTTGCCCAGGTTCGCCTGGTGCACCAGTTGCGGCCCTATCTGGACCGGAACTCATTGCTCACAGTCACTCATGCCCTCATCACCTCGAGGTTCGACTACTGTAATGCTCTCTACATGGGGCTACCTTTGAAAAGTGTTCGGAAACTTCAGATTGTGCAGAATGCAGCTACGAGAGCAGTCATGGGCTTACCTAGGTATGCCCATGTTTCACCATCACTCCGCAGTCTGCATTGGCTGCCGATCAGTTTCTGGTCACAATTCAAAGTGTTGGTTATGACCTTTAAATGGTTATGACCAGAATATCTCCGAGACCGCCTTCTGCAGCACGAATTCCAGCGACTGATTAGGTCCCACAGAGTTGGCCTTCTCCGGGTCCCGTCAACTAAACAATGTCGGTTGGCGGGCCCCAGGGGAAGAGCCTTCTCTGTGGCGGCACCGGCTCTCTGGAACCAACTCCCCCCGGAGATCAGAACTGCCCCTGCACTTCCTGCCTTCCGTAAACTCCTCAAAACCCACCTTTGCCGTCAGGCATGGGGAAATTAAACATCTCCCCCTGGGCACGTTTAATTTATACATGGTATGCTTGTGTGTGTGTCTGTTAGCATATGGGGTTTTTTAAATCTTTAAATATTTTAATTAATTGGATTATTATGATTTGTTTTCACTGTTGTGAGCCGCCCCGAGTCTTCGGAGAGGGACGGCATACAAATCCAAATAATAAATAAATCATCTATTTTAAGTAATATTTTTTTGCATTTATAACACTTTTATCTTAATAATTGATTATTGGTCTGTATTCATTTTTCTTTTTCTCACTCCTCACCTACTGTCACCATCTCACCTATCTACCTTGCTTTCCTTCTCTCCACCCTTCTTTCCTTCCTTCCTTCCTTCCTTCCTTCATTCATTCCTTCATTCATTCATTTGATTGTCTCTGGCCAATATTATTTATTTATTTATTTTTATTTATTTATTTATTTATTTGATTTTTATGACACCCTTCTCCTTAGATTCAGGGTGGCTTACAACATGTTAGCAATAGCACTTTTCTAACAGAGCTAGGCTATTGCCCCCACAATCCAGGTCCTCATTTTACCCACCTCGGAAGGATGGAAGGCTGAGTCAACCTTGAGCCGGTGATGAGATTTGAACCGCTGACCTTCAGATCTACAAGTCAGCTTCAGTGGCCTGCAGTACAGCACTCTAGATTAGATTAGATTAGATTAGATTTATTGGATTTATATGCCGCCCCTCTCCGAAAACTCGGGGCGGCTCACAGCAAGACAAAAAACAATATATAATGACAATCCAATACCCACCAATCCAATTTCAGTTTTAAGCTAAAAATTCACAAAAACAACCCCAAGTATTAAAACAAATAAACAAAACACACATACAATCAATCTAATACCAAAACAACATGGGCAAGGGGGAGATGTTTCAGTTCCCCCATGCCTGACGGCAGAGGTGGGTTTTAAGAAGTTTGCGAAAGGCAAGGAGGGTGGGGGCAATCCTAATCTCAGGGGGGAGTTGGTTCCAGAGGGTTGGAGCCGCCACAGAGAAGGCTCTTCCCCTGGGTCCCGCCAGACGACATTGTTTAGTCGACGGGACCCGGAGAAGGCCAACTCTGTGGGACCGAACCGGTCGCTGGGATTCGTGCGGCAGAAGGCGGTCCCGAAGGTATTCTGGTCCAGTGCCATGGAGGGCTTTATAGGTCATAACCAACACTTTGAATTGTGACCGGAAACTGATCGGCAACCAATGCAGGCTGCGGAGTGTTGGAGTGATATGGGCATACTTAGAGAAGCCCATAATTGCTCTCGCAGCTGCATTCTGCACGATCTGAAGTTTCCGAACACTTTTCAAAGGTAGCCCCATGTAGAGAGCGTTACAGTAGTCGAACCTCGAGGTGATTAGGGCATGAGTGACTGTGAGCAATGACTCCCGGTCCAAGTAGGGCCGCAACTGGCGCACCAGGCGAACCTGGGCAAACGCCCCCCTCGCCACAGCTGAAAGATGTTTCTCTAGTGTGAGCTGTGGATCGAGGAGGACGCCCAAGTTGCGGACCCTCTCTGAAGGGGTCAATAATTCCCCCCCCAGGGTAATGGATGGACAGATCGAGTTGTCCTTGGGAGGCAAGACCCACAGCCACTCCGTCTTGTCTGGATTGAGTTTGAGTTTGTTGACACCCATCCAGGCCCCAACAGCCTCCAGGCACCGGCACATCACTTCCACTGCTTCGTTGACTCTACCTGCTGCACCACCCCAGCTCATTGAATAATTGAATCTGATGAATGTGTATAATTGAATAATTGAATCTGATGAATGTGTATAATTGAATAATTGAATCTGATGAATGTGTATGTCTGTATATGGGGTTTTAACACTTTTAGCAATTTGTACCAGTCTTTTGAAGTAAATTAGATTTATACATTATTGTATTTATAATATTGTACACTGCCCTGAGTCACTGTGAGAAGGGCAGCATAAAAATCTAATGAATGAATGAATAAATAAATATACAAAGGAAGTAGAAGAAAACAACAATGCTTAACAAAAAAGGGGGTGAGGTAATATATGCATTCAATCTTCAAGCTTTTCTTGCCCTAATCCATTTCCCGTAAAGGTGGCACAGTACAAAAAAAAAAGTATTATTACAAATGGGGAAAAAATCCCTTCAAAATGTCTTTTAGAAAAAAAATATCACCAGATGTTGAAGACTAAGTATTTGTGATTAAAAAGAAATCAGAATTCAAATATGGTGCTCTTTCCCATTCAAGGTTAAATGATAACACACTGAGTCAAAATAAGATACATTCACGTACTCCACATCTGCACTCCAGAGAAATGAAAAAATATCCCAAAATTACACTAGGTGTCATTGTGTTTAAAATACTGCAACAATATCCAAACATTATTGGAAATCAAGGATCAAGAGAAAAACTAGAATAATAAGAAAAGTATTACATTCCAAAAAAGATTAAAAAGTGTAGCAGGCAAAAAAGATATTCTCTAACAATAGTCCATAGTAAAATCTTTTTCAAAAAAGTGCTCCTCCCACTGTTTTTATCTGGAAGTGGATCAGAAACTCCCCCCTCTTTTTTAACTGCTCTTTTTGATAATAGTCCAAATTTAGAGGCAAAAAAAGGCTATTTCCTTCCTTTTTAGTTATGATTAATCCGTTGATACACCTAGATGACTCCTCTGTCTCCAATCTTCCACTCCTTGCTTTCAGCTCGGCGGCCATGTTTAATGGCATTCTGTTGCCTCCAAAAAGCCGATGACTGATAGGCTGGGCTGTGACTGTCTTGAATCCCCTACTGAACATTCAGCTGTATCTCCCTTCTTTTGACTCTATTTAGGATTTCCAAACGACTTCAGTTTGGTGTTTCCCACAGGAGCTCTATCAGAGACGACCATCCCGCCCTGATGCTCTGCCTTCTTCAAGTAAGAAACTTTTTCTGACAATGAGACCAATTATACAATTGAATAGCTTGCCTCTCAAAGTTGTAGATACTCCATCATTGGAGATTTTCAAACATGGATTGTTATAAGGTCTTCTGCATTGAGCAAAGGTTTGAACAGAAGACCTCTGAAGTCCCTTAAAGTCCTACGATTCTATATTTTATATTCTATTTTTGAAAATAGGATATTTTCATGTTTAAATGTTCTGATGAATTCTATGGGTAATTATGGTCCAGTTTCCAAACACTCATTGTTGGGAAAAATGATAGGGAAGCTCATTAGTTCCAAATGATCATATAGAGACAATTCAAATTGGCTTTAAAGCGAGCTTTGGGTTGCCTTGGTTAACTTGATAAATGATCCTAACCAATATTTGATATTTATAGAGTATGATTATATTGATCATTTTAGATTTCATAGCAGCTTTCAGTACCATTAAAATTGTATACTTGTGGATCATGTAGACAATTTAGTCTGAGAAGACTGCTACCCCACTGTCAGATAGATGATAATTACTGATAGTTATTCGTCAGAAAATATATGTTCAATGTAAGCTGTCTAACTTTTGAGATATACATGATGAAGACATCTGATATCTGTCCTATCTTGTAATAAGCAAATGAAAGTAAGATTACTTTGATATTTTATCAGCATTTATTGTTCAAATGCTGTACTTCTTAATGGCACATATCTTCTTTCATTATCTGAACAGCTCTTTTATATTTTTCCCAAGGTCACTTCTACGTTGCTTTAGCCTTTAGAACTTTATTATCATTAATACAGACTCAGAATCACAATTGAGCATCCCCATGTTCCCATGATCAAAATTCAGATGTTTAGCAACTGACCCATATTTATTATGGTTGCAGGGTCCCAGAGTGCTGGGATTACCTTCTGCCCCATTCTGAAAATCAAAATCAGTGGATAATCCAGATTCACTTAACAACTGAGTTACTAATTTAACAAGTGGAGTGATTTGCTTAACAACTGTGGCAAAAAAATGGGGTAAAACTCACTTAACAAATGCAACCATAATAAATATGAGTCAGTTGCTAAACATCTGAATGTTGGGATGCTGTCATGGTTGTAAGTGTGAAAAAAGGTCATTAGTCACTTTTTCAGTAGTTGTAACTTTGCTCACTAGATTAGATTAGATTAGATTAGATTTATTGGATTTATATGCCGCCCTTCTCCGCAGACTCGGGGCAGCTCACAACAATGGCAAAAACAGTACATAGTGACAAATCTAATATTTACCAATCTAATTACAGTTTTAGATTAAAAAATTCATAAAAGCAACCCCAATATATATAAACAAGCACATAATCAATCATACACCAAAACAACATGGGCAAGGGGGAGATGTTTCAATTCCCCCATGCCTGACGGCAGAGGTGGGTTTTAAGGAGTTTATGAAAGGCAAGGAGGGTGGGGGCAATCCTAATCTCAGGGGGGAGCTGGTTCCAGAGGGTCGGAGCCACCACAGAGAAGGCTCATCCCCTGGGTGCCGCCAGACGACATTGTTTAGTCGACGGGACCCAGAGAAGGCCCACTCTGTAGGACCTAACCGGTCGCTGGGATTCGTGCAGCAGAAGGCGGTCCCGGAGATATTCTGGTCCGGTGCCATGAAGGGCTTTATAGGTCATAACCAACACTTTGAATTGTGACCAGAAACTGATCAGCAACCAATGCAGACTGCGGAGTGTTGGAGTAATATGGGCATACTTAGAGAAGCCCATGATTGCTCTCGCAGCTGCATTCTGCACGATCTGAAGTTTCCGAACACTTTTCAAAGGTAGCCCCATGTAGAGAGCGTTACAGTAATCGAGCCTCGAGGTGATGAGGGCATGAGTGACTGTGAGCAATAACTCCCGGTCCAAATAGGGCCGCAACTGGCACACCAGGCGAACCTGGGCAAACGCCCCCCTTGCCACAGCTGAAAGATGTTTCTCTAATGTGAGCTGTGGATCGAGGAGGACGCCCAAGTTGTGGACCCTCTCTGAGGGGGTCAATACTTTCCCCCCCCAGGGTAATGGATGGACAGATGGAGTTGTCCTTGGGAGGCAGAACCCACAGTCACTCCGTCTTATCCGGGTTGACTTTGAGTCTGAACTAAATGAACAGTTGCAAGTTGAGGGCTACCTGTACTTTTTTGAATCCATACAAAATTGCTGAGTGAAGTTATCAATAGTCTTATACATTGAAATCTATTTCTCTTATGTCATTATTCTCAGATAAGAGTTGATCTCCCTTAATTCCTATCCACATAGTTATGATATTTATCATGGATGCTTTTGTTAACAAAGTGTAATATTACTGTTCTCAATGGGGAAATTGTCCAGTTACTTTGCAAAATTCATCCTGTATTAATAGATATGTGGATGAAAGATGTTTAGGAGAAACTCTGCTACAGCCCAGTTCATAGTCACATCTGCTTTATAGTTGCTACTCTGAAAGGAAGAAAAGCTTCCAGTGTGTTTTTTATTAAATGTCACAATTAATATGGGACTGAATATTTATTTGTTTTGCTTCTTGAGATGAATGAGGTACTGCTGTATGGAGAATGTCAGAAATATTTTCTCCTAAAATCATTTCATTATGAAAGTGTTCAATTCTTTCTGATTCTGTTTGCTGCTATTGTTTCATTTTGTTGCTGCTGCTGCTGCTGCTGTGTGTTATCATCTATCTATCTGTCAGCCATCCACTCTTACATGAGTAATACTTCTAAACAAAGTGTTATTTCTGGTCTTCAAAGAGCCAGAGTATAATGTATAAAGAGTGTCAGTTGCCATCTAGTGTTTGTATGGATTTTTACATCCTAGATATGATCCTCAACAAGAACAATCCCCAACATGTAGTAAAAGCTATGATGTCATGTCATGTATGTAGTTAACCTCCTTTATTTTCTCAACAAGTATACTGGGGTCAACCAAACTCAATTGAATAAATGTTTTCAGATTGATTACACTGAAGAGGTAACTTAATCAGAAAGTGTATCGTGAAAAATTTTTGTTACTATGTTTGAAGGGAAATCCATTCTATATCCAATGAAGATATTTCTTCCAAAGGTTGTGCCAATTTATACACATTACCAGTAGGAATCAAATATTCCAAGAATATGGTATGTGTTTTCATAAAATAGTAGTGACTATTTTATTTTTATTTATTTTATTATTTTATTTTTTGTTATACCGCAGTCAAGATGCTGGTAGCATTGCATTGGCTTGCATCACAAAGTTTCTGTTGAGAGAGATAACATTTTATCTCAAGATAACGATAGCTTTGACTGAGACACAATTACTGAATTCAAACAAAGCCTTTGTGGTGTTAGTTTATTAGACTCTGGGCAAATTCATCTAGGATTTCTTGGTTGCTCTTTTTATATGTGAAAGCTGTTTGTGATATGTTCCGTGGGATGGTGGAGGCGGAATAAAACATTCATTAAAAGAACAATACTTCTCAGATTTTCAATCTTTTTTCCGTTCTGACAGATGTTCATAGAAAAGGCAAACAGTATTTGAAATCAACCCAATGCAAATGCTTGTTTTTGAAGGGCTGATTACCATACTAGAATAAGTATTTTGGGAGCTCCATATTATTTTTAAAATAATGTGTATTTTGTGAATTATTTTTACAACAACCACCAAAAAATTGAGAAGTATGTAGAGGTGTTTGAAAGCATTTCAAAAAGAATCAAAATGGTGGATTTAATTGTATAGTCTGGGATACAGAAGCAAGTCTAACTTCATTTTTCTTCATATGTTGAGCAATAATGCAGCTGCGAGAGCAATCATGGGCTTTCCCAAATATGCCCATGTTACACCAACACTCCGCAGTCTGCATTGGTTGCCGATCAGTTTCCGGTCACAATTCAAAGTGTTGGTTATGACCTATAAAGCCCTTCATGGCACCGGACCAGATTATCTCAGGGACCGCCTTCTGCCGCACGAATCCCAGCGACCAGTTAGGTCCCACAGAGTGGATCTTCTCCGGGTCCTGTCAACTAAACAATGTCGCTTGGCAGGACCCAGGGGAAGAGCCTTCTCTGTGGTGGCCCCAGCCCTCTGGAACCAACTTCCCCCAGAGATTAGAATTTTCCCCACCCTCCTTGCCTTTCGTAAGCTATTTAAAACCCACCTCTGCTGTCAGGCATGGAGGAATTGAGATCCTCTTTCCTCCTAGGCCTTTACAATTTTATGCATGGTATGTATGTATGTATGTTTGGTTTTTATATTAATGGGTTTTTAATCATTTTTAGTATTAGATTACTATTGTACACTGTTTTATTGTTGCTGTTAGCTGCCCCGAGTCTCCAGAGAGGGGCGGCATACAAATCCAATAGATAAATAAATAAATAATAAAAAAATAAGTCAGCATGCATCCAAATATGATACCTTAAATTCAAATTTATGTAACAATAGCAACTGTTGTAAATACACTAATATATATGTATTGTATTTTAAAATGTTAAAAGTACTGAAGAAAATGACCATAATAGAGAATTTACGACTGTATGAAATTTATGAATTCTGAAAGCAATATATAGAAGCTAAATGTGGGATTTATTTTTGACAATAGACAATTATTAAGGAATGAGAATTTGAAGGGTTTCTCCCCACCCCCTTTTCTAATTACAGATGAAATCTTCAAAGCACTGTTCACAACCATAAGCCTTCTTTTGGGTGGTACTTTTCAAGCAATGTTCCAAATTGTTATTCTAAGGAGCAGTAATGAAAATAAAGATGAAAATGGCAAGATCAAAGTTGGAAAGTAATTAACACTGTGTTTTCCTTTTTAATTGAAAAAGAAAATGTGGTTCTGGTTCAACAACTATGATTCAGTATTCTGGGTTCAATGCTGAAACTAAGTCTGTTAATTTAGCTAATGGAAGGAAGGGGGGAATGTCAGACAAACCTGATATGTTATGTAAAACAGTATGAAACAAGAGACCATGCATTCCTATTCCAAAGTAAAAATATTAATTTTACAGAGAATTTACTGTTAACATTTATTTTTCCTTGATAGCAATTTAATTTCTCGTGTATCTTCACTAGTTTGAGTGTTCCATGTTCAGTTTTCCATATTACTCATATTATTATTATTTTAAAATCAAAATATTATTCCATTTAATTAGCACTATAGTTTTGCTGGCTCTAAATATAAATATAATAGCCTTCCTGAGGTTTTATATGTCTGTCCTTTTTTCTAACCCAATATTTTATTTGGAGAGAAGTAAAAAAGAAAAAAGAAAAAGGAAGGAGGAGAGGGAGGGAAGAAAGAAAGAAAAAAAGAAAGAAGGAAAGAAAGAAAGAAAGAAAACAAGAAAAAAAGAAAAAAGAAAAAAAGAAAGAAAAAAGATTCATGAAGGTCATCAGTGAAGATTCATAAACCATTGTGAATAATGTCAGAACTATAATTTAATTAGTGGCCCATCTGTCACTTTCTGTTTGATGAGCACTAAATGTCCAATTATCATTTAATATCTGCTCTAATCGGTTCTGGCACATTTTGCAGGCACACAAGAGATTATATTAATAGATGGGAAGCTACTTTTCCACATTACGGAGGGCGGAAAAGGGAGAGGAGAGAGAAAGGGAGAACTGGAGAAACAGTGACTGTATAATCGAAATGAATTCACTGTAAAATCAAACTATTTTATTTAACTACAATTTCACTACTATCTACTCCATAATTTTACAAACATTTTGCTCTTCAAAACTCTTTCCCTCTCTCCCTCTCTCTCTCCCTCCCTTCCTCCCACTCTCTGTCTCTGTCTGTCTGTCTTTCTCTCTCTGTCTCTCTCTCTTTCTCACACACACACAAAATATACACACATATCTGTTAGAAGAAACATTTCACATATTTAAACATTTTACCCCCTCTGCACCTTCTGTTTCCAGAGTCAGCCTATACATTTTATTAAATTGTTTTGACTTAATATAGAGTATGGCAACATCAATGCGTAGATTTGCCACTTGTCATGCATAATCAAAGCCATATGGTACAATTAATTATAGCAAACTTGGTTTAAGTGAGAGAGAATGGTAATTTTTGACTAAAATCAATTGCTCTTGAAAATACTCGATTTTAAGTTGCTAAATTAAGAGAGAGAGACTTACTGGAATAAATGACAAAACTAGAGCAATGTTTATTTTAAAAATCTGTATATTTTTCTTAACTTTTTTCAAGCTATTCAAGGCAATATGAATCAATAATAGAAAGCTTTTAACATGGACTGTTGAATAAATACTACAAATATATTTTGCATATATAGGTACAATATCCATGAATGTCCTAGCCTGCATTTCCTACTATGCTCCCTATTGCTATCCAGAGCAAAACAGAAAGCATATACATTCTTGATACATTTTACACAACCCCACCTCCATTCACAACATATATTTTATATTTGAGCATGATTTGCTCAACATCAATGGTAGAAAATCTTGAAAAATTCCTCCCAATAACAGCAATCTTTTTTCTTTATTTCCTTATTCCATTATTTTTCCTTCTCCCAGTATTCCTTATTGGCAAAATTATCATCACTGCAAGTATTACAAGGAGGAGCATTTTATTTCAGTTAAGTTTTGAGTGAAGTTGTCTTGAAGTATAATGACAAGGTAGAGTGGATTCTGCTTTGACTGCACTGACAAATAGTTCCATAACTGTACCTGCATTGAAAACACTTTGTTTTATCAGATTAGCTCTGCCTAACAATATTCAGCTCCTACTATGCATCCAGATAGAGTGCAGGCATATATATAGGATAAATGTTGCAAGATCCGGTCTGCATCAATCACTGAGACCAAAGGTTTAGTTTTCTGATCTTTCGGACTTATGCCGGAGTCCATTTTCAGGCAACTTCTCTCTATTTGAATGTCTTTTCTAAGGGTATAAAGGGGAGG
Source organism: Erythrolamprus reginae (assembly GCF_031021105.1). Lineage (NCBI taxonomy): Eukaryota > Metazoa > Chordata > Lepidosauria > Squamata > Dipsadidae > Erythrolamprus > Erythrolamprus reginae. The sequence continues at coordinate 36,830,572 of NC_091963.1, read as the reverse complement.
GTCATAAATTTCTTTCTCTGAGATGGAAACAAATATATCAATAATAAAACTCTGACAAGTTTCTCTTGTCTTATTATTTCCTAGGCAGTATCCTGGGATTCATTACCCCAACACCTGCATTTACAACCTTTGCAGCATCCCATTACAGGCAATATGCATTTTCCTGTTGTTTCTCCCTCCTTTGTCCTGTTGCTTCTCCCCCAGTTGCAAAAGAATATATAGGCATTCAATGTAAAATGCTCTATACTGTTTTCATAGTATATTTATAGCTCCAAACTCCCAGCACTTTCAAGACTATCGGCACCACATGTTGCGTTCAATGCATACTTCCATTGTATGCCTGCTTAATCTCTTGTAATAGCAATAGCATTTAGCAATAGCATTTAGACTTATATACCGCTTCACAGTGCTTTACAGGCCTCTCTAAGTGGTTTACGGAGAGTAAGCATATTGCACCCAACAATCTGGGTCCTCATTTTACCGACCTCGGAAGGATGGAAGGCTGAGCCAACCTTGAACCTACTGAGATTTGATCTGCCAAACTGCTGGCAGACGGTGATCAGCAGAAGGAGCTTGCAGTACTGCACTCTAACCACTGCACCACTAAGACAGTGAGCAATCCTTTCTTCCCCAAAGTAGAAATATGAATTTTCTTCTTGCTAATTATCCCAGTGCCAGAGAAAGCATTCCAAAGGCATTCCAAAGAATGGTGAAAACGAAGGACAGATATATCACATGATTTTCTGCTTAGCAACTGCTTCATTTAATGACAAAGCTGCCAGTCCCAGATTTGATTATTAAATGTATATTGCCATAAACAGTGATTTAAGATTTTATAAAAGGCAGAATAGAAGGCAGGGGCATTGCCTACTTGTATGAGATTATGAAAAGGCCCTATTCCATTGAACATTTCATTGATGTTCATCAGATTTTAGTATCTGCTTTTTTATATTGTGCCTCTTTCTAGAGTGCATTCAATATAGCATAAAGCCACAGCAGTCCAAGTTTCAATTCTCCAAGTTTCAATTCTCCTATTATACGATCCTTTACACAAATATCTGTTTAAAAAGAGATGCCAAATACTTATTAGTGGTCAGGCAAAAAAAAAGAGCCAATTTAACAATGAACTTTGATATAAACATTTCTTACATAACCATGTTAGTACAGTAAAATCTATTTAGAACTTCAAAAAATATACTGAAACAGACTTGCTTTATACATTATCCTTTTATTCAGTATGTCAGTAATGATGTCTCTCAAATGTCATCTTACATTTATAGTTGTTCTGTGATGACCAATTGGGGAAACTAAGTATTGAGTTTATCACATAACCAGTATTCATTCTATATCCAACCATTAGTTTTCAATTTAAGCACTACACACCTTATCTATACTTCACAAGCAGATATAGAAATATATAGAAGACAGAGATGGGAACAAATATATCAAAAATAAAAAATTATCTTTTCTGTTTATCTCAGACTTTTTCATTAAGACTGGCAAGTATTTTAAGGAGGACTCAAGGATATGAAACTACAATGTAAATAGAGTTGCTAAAATATTTTTTTTTTCGAAATAAATTCCCCTTACATCTATATCTACATTTATAAAAGATAAATTCAGAAAAAGTTGAGAGTAATTTGTTATATAGAGAGAACGGAAAGCAATGGTTTCTTTTTCTGCTAGGCAAAATAAATCTTCACAGACTAACTCTGTCTGGCAGTATTACAGGGTTGTGCAATGCATCCAAAGGGGCATTTTGCAAAGCTGTGGGGCCTGAACAAATTGACTCTTCTCCATTGTTAAGGCAACTACACAGCTCTTCGGCAGCTTTCAGCAGCTTCTAGGCCTTCCCAGATCATATGCACACAGTTATTTCATTTTATCAGCACTTCCCAGTAGGAGCATTGTCTGTAAACACACGCACACACAAACAGAATTTAGGAAAGCTTTCAATTAGATGTGTTAAATTTTCTGAAAAGTTTGACTGTGTTGACTCTGAAGAGTGCTCTTTGCTTGTATCAAAGTGCTGTCAGCTCTTAAAGCAAATGTTTTCCATAGTTTCTTTTAACACAATTTCTCAAAAAATAATGAATGAAGGTTGCAGACATTATAGCAACACAGTGGATTATTTTCCTTCTGGAATCCAGAAATGTTCTTTTTCGTTTGTTACTGCAGTTTCTCTGTGCCTATTCATTTATCCAATGACTAGTAGTCTGTTTTCCTGGCAGGTCTTTGAATTTTTGTTTGGCTTGAAATGCAACATTATGAGCATTGCCAAGTGCAAATCTTTCATTTCCAAATGAATATTTCCAGGATGAATTCTACATTTTGAAAAAAAAAATCAATTCCTTTTTCTGTCATCTGCTATCCAAATAACCCAACTTCTATTAGGTGTCTCACCATGCCAAAATATGTTTATTTAAAAATAAACAGCACCACATATTCATTTCCGTTGAGTCAAGGGGAAATAACCTGTTTTGAAACAGCTTCTACAGTAATCTCCAAAAATAGTACAATAAAAATTGTATGCTAGCAAAATACATGTTTCCTTAGGATGCTCAAGTTACAAAGCTCATAACAAGATGAAAAGAAAGATGCACTAAGAGAAAAGTATTGGAGATTCCATAAAACATGTGGCCAGGGTCAAGGTCAAAACCACAGAGCTTCACTCCAGATTTATAATCAATATTGCAACAGCTTCGTTTCAAGTCTTTTGTCTTGACTAGAAGTTTCCTCTTAATGAGATAGTGATTTTCATGTGATATGTTATATTTAGCCTAAGAAGCTCCAACACAGGAAGATGCTAGCAGTTCAAACAAAACAAAACAAAACATTAGTGGTATGTCTGCCTGGGCTGGGTGTTTAGCAACTAATTAGATTGGTAGTACTATGCTGGCAGGTTTGCTTTACTGATACAGTAGCCAATTGCTAGGTCAGATTTAAAGCAAAGCCCTTTCCCTGTTGAGTTCGCTTTTCTAGGGCAAAACTATGCCTGATGAATCTCTATTTCTATTAATCTGCTGTAATGCCTAATGGAATATTCACTTTGTCTTCAAATTAGAAACAGCTAAAATGGCCAATCTACCTTCTTGAGTCATCATTAATCTATCCATTTGCAGCAGAGGCGGAGTAACGACACGGACACAAGAGCTGGATTTAAAATGGGTCATTTATATTAATTAAATTTGCATAACTTATTCATTAAATTAGCATAAATTTAACTAAAACCCTAACAAGGACCCGCAGGGTCAAACAATTACTTCGGGGGCGGAAAATGACATCAGAAAAACGTCCGGGGCAACTTATGAGCGTAGCTCCATGCTGATCCAGGTGAAGGGCCCCACCCTCACCTGGATCTCTGCCATGCACCTGCATGTGGGAGGTCTCGCCGTCTAACCCCTACAAGGGGATAGAAATGGGCGAGACCCAAAGACAGGTTCCCCCCAATTGCTCAGATCGGCTAGTCACCATGAGCCTTTGGAGAGAACCTGTCAATCATCCCCAAAGATGCCCAATGGAGAACACGCAGTTGCTAAACACCACCCAGTTTTCCGCCCCTAACCTGCCTACCCAAATGACCAAAGGTAAGCCAATTAGCCTAAAAGGGGGCGAAGCACCCCCTAACCACCTATCCATCACCACAGTGTGGAATAGGCGAAAAAACGGTTGCAGAAAATACCGAGACCGCCAAAAATTCCTATTCGGCCCCCCTAAGGGCGACCCACAGTGGCACACTGAAAGATAGGGAGGGCGGCAGGGTGTTCGCTGCTCATCGTCGTTGGGGCGAAAAAGAGGCCCAAAGCCTGCGCAGCCCCTTTTATAGGGCTGGCAGGCTCCACCCCCCGACGACATCATTGGCAATAGCCGATGCTACCCAAAATGGCCAGGATCTTGCGAAATCTCGCTAGATCCCGGCTTTCCAAGATGGCGGCTGCGCCGAGGGCCGTGTCTCCCTGGCCCTGCAGCAAATCCGGCCCGGGGAGTGAAGTCACCGGCCAGGCAATACTGTACATTTCATTATTGCCACAATACGGAATAATGGCTGTAGATCCCAACTTGCTAATGGTTGGCACTCTGTGATAAAGCATGGATGAGCTCTGTAGTGATCCACATCTGAACTGCAAAAGCTGCATTATCCAGAACCCCCCACACACACAACTTCCTTTGCACAAGTGCTGCATTTACATTCCCAGATGCTTAAAAGTGCTTTTGAGAGATTAAATCCAAAACTCTGCATAATCTCAGTAAACAATCCCTTACTGGGTATAGCTTAGAGTTTGTGCTATTTCAAAAACCTCCATTGTGCTGAATATTTGAATACTTATTTTGTTAGGGTTACTGAAAGAAATAACCCCAAATGTGTAGAATGTATTTCAAAGGACAGAGAAACCGCGGAACTGTATCAGCATTTCTCTGATTTTCCACTCCGTTGGAATCTTGCTCAATTGCCTGCTTAGAAGAAAGCCTGACTGAGTTCATACTTGTTTCTAGGTAAATGTGTATCTTAACCCAGACTGACTTCAAGCAATGCGTTGGCTCTGTAGAATTTCCAGTTCTGAAATATAGCTGAAGAGTGAAGCACTTTGTGGTTTTGAAAAAAGACCTTTCTGACATACACTGGAATTATTTTATTTATTATTTATTTATTTATTAATTCAACTTCTATGCCACCCAATCCTGAAGGACTCAGGGCAGCTTACAACAGTATAAAATACAAGACAATATCCCGGAATTTTATTTACTGGGTATAACTAATCAGAAATATAAGAAAGAAATTTTACATTGAGTTATTCATATTTTGACTGGGGCCAGGATAATATATGCGCAAAATTGGAAAGGGGAAAATATCCCCAAAGAAGAGGAAGTTATTAAGAAAATATTAGATTACGCTGAAATGGATATGATGACAAGATGGTTAAAAGATCCAGAAGAAACAGAATTTTATGAAATATGGAACAAAGTGTATATATGGATAAACAAGAAGAAATATTAATATTAAAAGTAAAAATAAGCAAATAAATAAATAAGAGAATTGTATTAGCAGAGATATGATTTAAGTGTTATGTTAGATTTAGTAGGGATATGATTTAAGAGTTATGTTAGAATTAGTCTATGTATGAAGATTTATTATAAAAAGTTAAACAAATTTCTTCTTTTCATTTAAAGTAATAAGTTGATTTTAAGCATTTTTAAAATGTATTCTTTTTTCTGTATTGAAATTTTACTTCTAGAATAAGTGGGGAAGATACAACCCCATTTTTATGTTAAATGTATGTTTGTCGGTTTTGTCTGTTTTAAGAAAATTAATAAAATTTATTGGAAAAAAATAATAAAAAAAATATAAGTAAATAAATAAAATACAAGACAATAAAAAGAAGTCAAATATAAAAACTGAGTTATAATTAAAAACCCTAGTAAACATGATAAACTAAACCAACATGCATATTAAACATTCATACACTTTGCCCATGGTTGTTGTTAGTTCATGGCCCTTAATAAAACAAGAAGATGAAAAAAAACAAAAAGATAAAAAAACAACAACATTGTAATTCTCTGCTTTCCTGCTCTCTCCAATTTTCCCAAGTTGTGGACACAGGAATGCAACCTATAAACCAGCGGTCCCCAAACTATGGCCCGTGAGCCGCATGCCGCCCTCTGAGGCCATTTATCCGGCCCGCGGGTGAGCGACAGGAGCACATCTCATTTCCCATGAATAAAATGCGGTATTTTGTTAGTAACTAATATCAATCATCAAAAAAGTTGCAAAAGTTCTTTTTCTAATTTTGTCATCCAGTTACATTCATTTTCTTTTAATTAAATTCCCTCCTCAAAAAAGTACACCACCAATTATATTTCTAACATGTTAACCATTATGCCAAAGTGCTTCCTTCTTTCTTTATACATTTTTCTATAAGCTAAGAAAACCTTGTATAGCCAATCAGATGTTAACAAAAGAAAATTAAAAACAAAACATAAACATATATGAATTTCAGACTTCTTCCCCCCCCCTCTAAATAGTACGTTCCCATTGTTTTTTACTTTAAAATAAGGTATGAGTAGTGTGCATAGCGATTTGTTCATAGTTTTTTTTATAGTCCTGCCGTCCAAGAGTCCGAGGGACAGTGAACTGGCCCCCTGTGTAAAACGTTTGGGGACCCCTGCTATAAACTATGATGTAGCTGCAATTGTCCCTTCAGGCACAGCATTTTTCCAGCTTTTCACAATTTCTCTCCCCCAAGGCTACCTATCCCTTTTTTCTTCCTATGCGTCCACGACATGCTCCCTGGCACTTTGATTTAACCCCCCCCTTTTTTTTTTTGAGATTACATCTCCCAGAAGTCCATTCCTGGTTCAGAATTGAAGAGATGAGGTTTCAGCCAACCAACAATCTGAGAGCCCTGTCTAGCTGGCCTATCACAGATCAGCTGTTTGCAACCAGTCCCAGAAGTTTTATCTATATTGAAATAACATGCATCATGATGTTTCATGGCCAATTATATGGATAGTATAATTTGCATAATTTGCACTATTAAGTCTTTATGCAAATGACAAAAATGGTATCCTTTACATCAATTTAGTTAGTTGTACAGTGATATTCGGTTCATGAGATCAACTGTCACAATGACATTCTCTTTGTTTTATAAGACTCTGGGGAATAATGGAGACCTCTGCCCTCAATTAGTCTATTAAAACAAGGTTTCTCAGTAAATAGAAAAAGCAGCGAATGGACTGGAGAAAAGCTGTAATATTTTGTTGCTCTTAGATAACATGAATGGATAGGCGAAAATTACATAGAAAAGGATTAAAAATTTGCCAATTAAGTTGTAAAAAAAAATGAATGAAAATAATTAATGATGAATATCTGTAGAGAACAAAGATCTGTTTGTTTCAGATATTCATAAGTAGCAAAAAAGTAAATATAAATCTAAAACCATTGTTTTTTACCTATTTCCATTTGAAAGAAAGGTTTACTTTAGATAAGAAATTATAAGGCTTTGAAACTGTTAAAAATAAATTTAAACCTGTACTGTGTTGTACATCTTATTAAAGCTAAAGTATAAAAAAGCTGCTAAGATTGAATTTAGAAAGTGAATATCTTAAGCATTGTATCATTCAAAGTAAGAAATTTTGTTTATAATGTTAGACCAATAGGAAAATATATGGACCAATGGACTGAAATATAAGTTGAATATAATTTTAAAGAGAACTTTTATAAAATGATATAGCAGTCGTATTGTCAAGCCTGAGAATTGACATGTGTGTAGCCATTTTAGTTAGCTCTATATTATACTCATTGTGTCCTTTTTCCTCTTTTCTTTTTCTACATATATAAAGGAGGGTTTTCAGGCTCACCACATTAAGATTCAGAGAATAGATAGTGAAATGACTTAGATAGGTTGGGTGACTTTCTTTCAAATGGAGACAGAAGCTGTCCTAGCTAAGAGTGGGAAGTCGAGTTTGAAGACACCTGGCAATGTTGATTTTACTCTTATTGGGGAATGTTAGTTTTGTGGGATGTTTCTAATTTACAATATTATATTTTATTTTATTTATTTTATTTTATTTATTCATTTGTCCAATACACAAATACATAGGAAGAAAAATAGACATGCAGTAATATATATAAGGGTAAAGTGAACTTAGAGGAGAGGATATATGAAGGAAAGAAAATATATATGATAAGTGAGAGAAAGAAAGACAATTGGACAGGGGACGAAAGGCACACCAGTGCACTTATGTACTCCCCTTACTGGCCTCTTAGGAACCTGGAGAGGTCAATCGTGGAGAGTCTAAGGGAGAAATGTTGGGGGTTAGGGGTTAGGGTTAGGAATGACATAGTATGGAAAGTGTCCAAGTTATATGTCCCCAAAACCTTTCCCTCCATGTATTCCAGAAAAGCCATTATTCAAAGCAGGGAAGACATTTTGGTTACTTAAAAACCCTGTATATTTATTTTATTTATTTATTCAATTTTTATGCCGCCCTTCTCCTTAGATTCAGGGCAGCTTACAACATGTTAGCAATAGCACTTTTTAGCGGAGCCGGCATATTGCCCCCACAATCCGGGTCCTCATTTTACCCACCTTGGAAGGATGGAAGGCTGAGTCAACCTTGAGCCGGTGATGAGATTTGAACTGCTGACCTACAGATCTACAGTCAGCTTCAGTGGCCTGCAGTTTAGCACTCTACCTGCTGTGCCACCCCAGCTCTAATCAGAAATTTCATGGCCAAAAATGAAGTGTAACATTGAGGATTATGTAAACAATTGTACCACTTGTGCCATCATGAAAATCAGATCAGGAAAGTATCCAGGACCCCTGCAAACTGTGGCAGGCCCTTCCTGACCCTGGGAGGAAATAAGAATTGATTTTATAGTAGACCTACTGGAGAGTGGGGGAATATGGTCATTTGGACAGTAGTGGATTTATTCTCCAAACAAACTCATTTTGTTGCATGTTCAGGATTGCCATCAGCCTCAACTGAAATTATCCAGGATGTTCATTAAGCATATCTCTAGTTTATATGGAGTACCTAGCAGGATAATTTCAGATTGATGGGTTCAGTTCTTTGCAAAATTCTGGAGGAAATTTATAAAAGCTATTGGGTCATCTCAAGGATTAAGTACTATTCCTAAAACTCAAATCCTATGGCATCTCAGGACTCCTCCACAACTGGATTACTGCATTCCTGTCAAACAGGCAACAAATTGTCAAAATTGGTAGCGCCATCTCCACCCCCGTCCCTGTCATAAGTGGCGTTCCCCAGGGAAGCGTACTAGGTCCTACTCTCTTCATTCTCTACATCAATGACCTCTGTGACCATATCGAAAGCAACTGTGTTCTTTTTGATGATGGTGTGAAACGTTTCAACACCCTTGACAACACACTCACTCTCCAAAAAGACCTGGACTTTGTTTCAGACTGGTCTAACACCTGGCAACTTCAAATATCAACCAACAAATGCTCTACCCTCCACATCGGCAAAAAGAATCCAAACCGCACATACGAACTGAATAAACAATCTCTCACTGCCAACCCACACTCAGTAAAAGACCTTGGAATACTAATATCGAATGATCTAAGTACTAAAGCCTACTGCAACAATATCACCAAAAAAGCTTCTAGAGTTGTTAACCTGATCCTACGCAGCTTCTGCTCAGGCAATCTCACACTACTCACAAGAGCCTACAAAACTTTTGCCAGACCCATCCTAGACTACTGCTCATCTGTCTGGAACCCATACCACATCTCAGACATCAACACCCTTGAAAATGTCCAAAGATATTTCACCAGAAGAGCCCTTCACTCCTCCACTTGAAACAGAATATCCTATGAAAATAGACTAACAATCCTGGGCCTAGAAAGCCTAGAACTACGGTGCCTAAAACATGATTTGAGTATTGCCTACAAGATCATATGCTGCAACATCCTACCGGTCAATGACTACTTCAGCTTCAACCGCAACAACACAAGAGCACGCAACAGATTCAAACTTAATACGAACCACTCCAAACTTGACTGTAAAAAATATGATTTCAACAATTGAGTTATCGAAGTGTGGAACTCATTGCTGGACTCAATGCTGTCAACCCCTAACTCCCAACATTTCTCCCTTAGACTCTCCACGATTGACCTCTCCAGGTTCCTAAGAGGCCAGTAAGGGGCATACATAAATGCACTGGTGTGCCTTTCGTCCCCTGTCCAATTGTCTTTCCTTTCTCTCACTTATCATATATATTTTCTTTCTTTCATATATTCTCTCCTCTAAGTTCACTTTACCCTTATATATATTACTACATGTCTATTTTTCTTCCTATGTATTTGCGTATTGGACAAATGAATAAATAAATAAATAAATAAAAAATAAATAAGCTCAGATTTCCACCCAAGCACAAATGTATCAGGGGAATGCACAAACACAATGATTGTCAATATTTAAGATGTTTTTTGTAAATTACCAACAGTCCAACTGTGCTGATTTGTTACTTTTTGTTGAGGTTGCTTACAACAATGCAGTACACAATTGCACAGGTTTAACCCCTTTACAAATTAATACTAGAATGGAATTTGTCCCCATGCCCAAATTGCCAAGAGAGGCCTCTCCATCTATGTCAGTAAATTGATGGATGAACTCCTTAAAGGATTGTTTTATTAGGTGACCTTTTTTTCCATGGGAACAGAAGCTGTTCCTGTTGAGGTGGAGTTTGAAGACATCTGGCAATGTTGATTTTACCCTTATTTGAGAATGTGATTTTTATGGGATGTTTCTAATTTACAATATTATGTAGTGCAGTTCCGGATTGTGTCAGATCCAAAATTACAACAAACTTTGCCAATTTGATGTTTGCCTAAATAAAAAGAAGTTTGTTTTGCAAGATTAATTCTGCATTTTCTTTTCAAAGTGTGAACAATCACTTAAAAATTGACACATATTTAATTGCAGATAAATTATTTTAAAACTACAACCGTATTTTGAATATTTTCTGGATGGTAATGAGAGTAGTTTTAAATCATATGTAGTGGACGATTGAAAAGGCAAAGAAATTGATTATATCTATTTTTAATTCAGAAGATCCTTAAATGGTCTTTGAATGTTTGCTTCATATCATATAAATGATTGCAAGTATTCCAGGAAAGGAAAGAACAATTAAGATTTTGAAAGGTAAAGAAAAAAAATATTTTGCAGCAGATAAAGAAGGCTAAACAAGGAGTTGTCAGTAGAATCAATGGAATTAAAAGTGTTGACATAAATAGGATTTGACAATTTAGATAGTTGTACAAGAATGATATTAATATTTCAGATAGTACAACTAAAACAAATATAAAATATAGTGTCTAAAGAAGAAACATGACAAAAATGTTATAGCAAATGTCATCTCCAGGACCGCCTTCTGCCGCACGAATCCCAGCGACCAGTTAGGTCCCACAGAGTTGGCCTTCTCCGGGTCCCGTCAACTAAACAATGTCGTTTGGCGGGACCCAGGAGAAGAGCCTTCTCTGTGGCGGCCCCGACCCTTTGGAATCAACTTCCCCCAGATATCAGAGTTGCCCCCACCCTCCTAGCCTATCGTAAGCTCCTTAAAACCCACCTCTGTCGTCAGGCATGGGGGAATTGACATGTTCCTTCCCCCTAGGCTTATAAAATTTATGTATGGTATGCTAGTGTGTATGATTGGTTTTAACTTGTGGTGTTTTAAAATTAATTTAAATATTGGATTTGTTTACATTGTATGGCGATTGCTGTGAGCCACCCCGAGTCTGCGGAGAGGGGCGGCATACAAATCCGATTAATAAATAAATAAATAAATAAATAAATAAATAAATAAATGATGTTGTAGAGGAAAAAAAGTGTCTTCAGGAATAGATGGTATAACTGAAGAAATATTAAAATAGGAATGTGGTTTGTTTGTTTGTAGAATGACTGTGCAACTTGTTTAATAAGTGTGAAGGATGCATCCGGGCCTCATGATTAGAAGAATGAAATATCAGAAACTCGGGATACTTAATATTCATACCCAAAATAGGGAAGTCAGCTTTAATATTCCAGCTGCAGTACATATTGGCAATCAAAAGGAAAAGTGAAAGCTACATTTTGTCTCTGAAAATTGAATCACTTGTTGTGAACAATTGAGAAATAAGCCAGAACACTTGGTAATTATGTGCACTGATGCTTGTAGTCCTTAGAAGTCATTTGAATTAAACACTGGCAAAAAAGGAAAAATCAATAAGGTTATTTAAATGCATTCAGTTATAATTGTGATGACTGAATTTCATATATATACATACACACACACAAATACCACGCACACACACGGACACACATGAGTGTTATTTAATTATGCAACCATTGGTTCTAGAAATAATTTACATCTTAGTCCCTCAAAATGAGAAATATTATTTATTAATCAATAATACATATATATCAACATGTCTTTGAAAAGCTGCATTATTTCAAAGAAGATTGAAAAATAATGGCAAGTCACAACGAAAGCAATAAGACAGTTTTTCTTACTTTTCTATGCCATGATCCTCTACAATATCAAAAGGAACTGACTTTCTCATTTCCTTGATATAACAAATGTAAGGATCTGCTCTACATATTAATGTTCATTCTGAAACCCTTAAAAATGGAATAGTTTTGGAAGGTAATACTGATAAAAAATAAAAATAAAACTCACTTAAAGACTTCTCCCTGTCCTGCCTAGCAGTTCTTGATAATAAAAGTTAGAAAATGTGATTCTGGTTAATATATTTAGAGAATTTAAAGAACCTAAGAAAAATTGTTGAATGTAAAGGTGAAAAAAATAGTGTTTAAAGATTTGTTTTCCTATTATTTTAACATTGTAGATGTGATCTTATTTACAAAAATAGTAATACAGCAAACGAGATTGATATGCTAGATTTTGTATCACAATATCACAAGACCAACACTTCCCATGCATCTAGGACTGTGTGATGTATTTTGGTAATAATGCACACGGATCCAAGTACGGTGGCCTTTTGCAACTGACAGATCATGATTTTGTCAATGTTTATTGTTTTCAAATGCTGGCTGAGTTCTTTTGGCACAGCACCCAGTGTGCCAATTATCACTGGGACACATATACTAGTTTATGCCAGAGTTGTTTTAGCTCTATTTTAAGATTATGATATCAGTTAAGTTTTTCTTGTTGTTTTTCATTAATTCGACTCTCACCTGGTATGGCGACATCAATAATCCATACTTTTATCTTTTCCACAATCATGAGGTCTGGTGTATTGTGCTTGTTATTATTACTACTACAGTGATCCCTCGAGTATCGCGAGGGTTCCGTTCCAAGACCCCTCGCGATACTTGATTTTTCGCGATGTAGCGGTGCGGAAGTAACAACACCATCTGCGCATGCACACCCTTTTTCCACGGCCGCACATGCGCAGATGGTGGAGTTTGCGTGGGCGGCGGGGAAGACCCAGGGAAGGTTTCTTCGGCCGCCCAGCAGCTGATCTGCTCGGCAGCGCCGCAGCAGCGAGGAGCCGAAGATCAGGGTTTCCCAGCCGCCCACGCAAAGGGGAAACCCCGATCTTCGGCTCCTCGCTGCTGCGGCGCTGCCGAGCAGATCAGCTGCTGGGCGGCCGAAGAAACTTCCCTGGGTCTTCCCCGCCGCCCACGCAAAGGGGAAACCCCGATCTTCGGCTCCTCGCTGCTGCCCGCTCGCCCGCCCGCCGCCCGCCGCTCGAGAGCAAGAGGGGGAGAGATAGAGAAAGAGAGAGAAGGAAAGAAAGAGATGAGAGAGGGAGGAAGAGAGTGTGAGAGAGGAAGAAGCAAGATAGGAAAAACCGCGGTGTAGAAAAAAAACCGCGCACGTATTTTTAATTTATTATTTTTTGAAAAATCGCGATATAGCGTTTCGCGAAGATCGAGATCGCGAAAATCGAGGGATCACTGTATTACTAGTACTATTACTTATTTCTACTACTACTATTACTATTGTTATTGTTGTTGTTTTTATTGTTGTTGTTGTTATCATTATCACTATCACTATCACTATCAATATCATTATCGTTATGTTGAAATCCTAAAATCAGTAGCCACATTTTCGCTTAGTAATTTAATGCTATTATAGTTTTCTAACAAGTGCTGTACTGAACAAAATAGTCATCTGCCATAAAAAATAAAACAAATTTTCATCCATAAAATCCAGTTATGGACATCACATTCTATTAAAAAGGAATCAAAAGATGTTAGAAAATTATTAGAATCTTAAAAACAAGGATTTCCAATATAAATGAATTAAAATATAAACTCACATATCGCCTCCATTATTACCCTGCACTTAATTATCCAAAATGTAAGCTGGCCATTCACAAAGCTTAGATCATAGTCCTGTAGCAGGTTTATCTGTACCAGTCAAGTCTGATCCTTGACAAATTCATCCCAAGCTTTTCTTGCCAGTTCATCTGTTTAGGTCAGAAAATATCTGACATTTTGATCTGATAGGTTCAAAAATGCCACATTTGCTTCTAAACTACTGAGCTAAACCAACTAGGCCAGTGATCGATTTTAAATCCCTTTGCTACAGGTTCTGCGCGTGTGCAAGCACACCCATGCAATGTTTCTGCACATGTGCAGGAGCATCCAGGGTGGGTTGGTGAAGACTCCCACCGCTACCGCTACTGGTTCACAGAACTGGACTGGACTGGACCAGTAACAATCCACCGCTGGCAATATACGAGGGTTGCCCAGAAAGTAATGCACCACATTTTTTTTCTCTAACTATTATTTATTGAACACAATGAAGCTAACACACAAGAAAGAATTATGTTTCTTCTACACTCCCTATTTTTTCAGGTAATCTCCATTCCATTCTATGGCCTTCCTCCAACGAGACACAAAAACATGTATGCCCTGTGATCTTTCTTCAGCTTTCATTGCTGTAAATATGGTCACTAAATAAGGCTGGACCACCTGTATGGGTATATGTCTAACACACAAAAAAACACACCCACAAACACACATTTTGTTATTTATTTATTTATTTATTTATTTATTTATTTACTTACTTACTTACTTACTTACTTACTTACCTACTTACTTACCTACTTACTTACATGCTTGCTTGCTTGCTTGCTTGCTTGCTTGCTTGCTGGCTGGCTGGCTGGCTGGCTGGCTGGCTGGCTGGCTGGCTGGCTGGCTGGCTGGCTGGCTGGCTGGCTTGCTTGCTTGCTTGCTTGCTTACTTACTTACTTACCTACTTACTTACCTACTAACTTACATGCTTGCTTGCTTGCTTGCTTGCTTGCTTGCTTGCTTGCTTGCTTGCTTGCTTGCTTGCTTGCTTACCTACTTACTTACCTACTAACTTACATGCTTGCTTGCTTGCTTGCTTGCTTGCTTGCTTGCTTGCTTGCTTGCTTGCTTGCTTGCTTGCTTGCTTGCTTGCTTGCTTGCTTGCTTGCTTGCTTGCTTGCTTGCTTGCTTACTTACTTACTTACTTACTTACTTACTTACTTACTTACTTACTTACTTACTTACTTACTTACTTACTTGACTTGTATGTCATCCAATCCCGTGGGACTCAGGGTGGTTTACAGCAATATATAAAAAACCCAATATAATACAATAATAGATGAAGTCAATATTAATATTAAAACTAAACATTAAACATCTCTCTCTCTCTCTCTCTCTCCCCTCACTATACCATTACTAAATTTAAAGTCAATTAGAGTAAGAGTTAAAATAAGAGAAAAATATCCTATATCTCTATCCACTTTTTTCAGTACCAAGAAGCCTGTTGAACAAAATTAGATTTTCAATCTGCCTTTGTGTTTATTACTAAATAATTTAATATTGCTAAATCAAATGAATAAAAATTGAAATGCCTATTTGTTTTTGTCTGTTTTATTTAGTAAGGCTGCTTGCTTGCCTACTGTCTCTGGGTATTTTAAGGGATAAAATCAATTAAAAAACAAACATTATGTTTAAAAAGGTAATCACACTAAGGTAGAAAATCAGTTCCAAACAATATGGTATCTTTCTTAGGTTATAATTTTTAGTTTGTTTTGGATTGTCTGCTCCCTAATTTTTAAACTTTTTAGAAAAAGTTTAAAGATTGTTTTATTAATTGTGAATGCATAATAATTATTAAAATGTATTAGCAGGACCAGTGTTCCCTCTAATTTTTTTTTGGGGGGGGCGGAAAAGTATAGTGTCTGAGCGGCAGTCCCTTTGGGACTGGGCAGCACAGAAATAATAAATAAATGAAGGAAGGAAGGAAGGAAGGAACGAACGAACGAACGAACGAACGAATGAACGAACAAACAAACAAACAAACAAACAAACAAAAAACCCACCCTGTTTTGCCTCAGAGAATTTCAAAATAAAATACTGTACTGTGTGTCTATAACAGTGAGCTCATAATAGGGCAACTCTATCAATATCAAAATGCCACTTAAATAGTTGAGCTAGTTTCAAACTAGATTTTGATTTTCTTTCTCTCTTCCTTATTCCCATTCTTTTTCTTTCTCTTTTCCTTCCTCTCTTTTTTCTATCTGTTTCTCTCTCTTCCTCTCTTCCTCTCTCTCTCCTTCCCTCTCACTCTTTCCCTCTCGGCTTCTGGGCAGGTTTGGAAAACTCTGAGTTGATGATGATTTTTAAGTGAGCGATTGCTCACTGCTCAGCTTAGAGGGAACTATGAGCAGGACCATACCTTATCCCAAGGAAGAGCCAGGTTTTAAGTTACCTCCAAAATGGCAGCAAGATCACAGCTATGCTTATATCAGACTGGGGTGGCAGAAATGCTATCCAAAGGCAGCAAAGAAGCAGAAATGATCAACCAGCTTCAGATGTTTTGAACTCAGCTTCAAAACTACAGTACTGCACTTCAATAAAATGAATAGATGATGATCACAAGTTGTTATCAGAATTTGTGGTGGACTTAGTTCAAAATAAGAGTTTTCAGAAATTTGTATAATCATGCTTTTGTTGGGGTGTGCACAGTGAAGGGCTTCCAAAATTTTTACTACTGCACTGTGGGTGTGGCTTATGCAGGACGCCCTGCATTTTCTTTAAATATCTTTCAGTGTAAGCTCCATCTGGGGTGGAGCTCCATTTTTACTACCCCACTGCGTTCCCCCCTGCCCAGGCGGTAGCCCATCCCTGGGTGTACATATATGTGTTTAGCGTGATCATTTCTAACATAAAAGAATAATATGATACGTAAAAGTGTATTGTAAAACTGTATACTGTATACTGTAACATTATTATTTATAACAATATTATTTCTCTATTTTAATAAGATAAACATTCTAATTTATCACTATATATTACCTATACACACACACAAAAACGAATATGTGGGATATGCATGTATATCTGTACCCTCTTATTTTCAATGGTCAAGGGGAAGTAAAGGCCAAAGTGGTCACGGTGTATGTATGTATGTATGTATGTATGTATGTATGTATGTATGTATGTATGTATTTATTTATTTATTTATTTATTTATTTATTTATTTATTTATTTATTTATTGGATTTGTATGCTAAACTAAAAATGATTAAAAACCCATTAATATAAAAACCAAACATACATACAGACATACCATGCATAAAATTGTAAAGGCCTAGGGGGAAAGAGTATCTCAATTCTCCCATGCCTGGCGGAAGAGGTGGGTTTTAAGTAGCTTACGAAAGGCAAGGAGGGTGGGGGCAATTCTAATCTCTGTGGGGAGTTGGTTCCAGAGGGCCGGGGCCGCCACAGAGAAGGCTCTTCCCCTAGGTCCCACCAAGCAGCATTGGCAAGGAGGGTGGGGGCAATTCTAATCTCTGTGGGGAGTTGGTTCCAGAGGGCCGGGGCCGCCACAGAGAAGGCTCTTCCCCTGGGTCCCACCAAGCAGCATTGTTTAGTTGACGGGACTTTGACTCTTAAACGACCACTGCAATTGTTTTACTTGTAGCTCATATGCAAATAAAACCAAAAGTTCTTTCCTCAACATTGCAGGTATGACTTAGACATTATTCCATGATAGCAGTATATTAGCCCTCATTTTGGCAGAGACAAATCATATGTAAACACGGTTCTTGCTCTCTGGAATTTTGTGCTCCAAATCTTCAACAGAATTTTATAACTTTCATACAATAAATTATTAAATAAACCATAAACAAGTGTGCCATGCACAGACAGCTACTGAAGTCACACATACAATAAATTATTTAGGTTAAAAGCCGATGCATGGTTAGTAACTAATTGGGAATATTAGGTAAAACTTCTCTTAAATCAGACTTGATTTCAGGTGACTCTGTCCACATGACCATGTTGTCTTTGTAGCCAGGGGTGGGCAGCAGGCAGGACGGGGTGGAACGCAGTTCCACTGGCTGAAATGAAGCTATATGCCCAGCTCCACCTGACCACCCCCCTTCCCCTCCTCCTCCTCCTCGGAAAGTGGCAGGGAGACCAGCGCTGGCAGGAGTTGCAGGGGGCCCATTTCCTCCCTCCTCTTTTCTCAACAGCTGATCGGCACCCGTTCACCTAGCTACCCAGCCCGAACCAGGGGGCGACCCAGGAAGGAGAATGCGGGAAACACAAAGCAAATTGTCACCCCATAGAGCAAGACTGATGTGGTTGTAAGTTGAGGACTTAACAGTTCACTTGAACGATGATGATCATTCAAGCCACTTCCACCTGGTCACATGGCTGGCAAGCCACGCCTACCCAGTCACATGACTATCAACCTATATCCATAAAATAAGCCACACCCTCAGTGTGGCAGTAAAAATTTTGGCTGCCCATTACTGTTTGTAGCCCTGGCCACTGTCTTTTTCTAGATTTCAATGTAGTATGCATGTTGATTTTAATTGATACAATAAATAATTATGAAACTTTTTTTTAAAATGTCCAAGGCCAAAGATTATTCTAAGCAGATAGGTAGAGCAACCTTATTAAATAAGCTATTCATTTATGAAGCTCATTCAATACCAGATACTTTAGTTTTCAGGGTTTCAGGCAGGGCATACTTTAAAAGCCCTGTCTGGAAGGCCTAATAATTTAACCTGACATCGTCTGTATTCAAGCATCTGTCTGAAACTGACCTACAGTTCTTCTTCAGTGACCCCTTTTAATCATATTTGGAAAAATCATACTGTGAAAACTTCAAAAATGAACAGAATCTTCTGTACAAAAAGCCAATTCTCTCTCATTTCCTATTTATAAAGAACGTTGCTCACTGGAGACTATAAAATAAATATCTTGAATAGATATATAGGTGCTGCTTCTTTCAACAAAAATGGCCATGCAGTCAAAAAAATATATTCTTGTTTTGGTTGTTGATATGGTTACTATCTGGCATAATAGATAATATCTTCTTTTTTATGTTAATATTGAAATATACTAAAAGAGGTAAAGGAAGTAAACCACACCATTAATAAATATTTACTGAGAAATATAACTGGTGATATTATATTCACATTAGGATCACTTTTGGTGTAACATATGCTTCCTTGAGTCACATACTTGCCAAAGCAAGTTTTGTTTTTCTTTAAAATCTAATCAAGGAAAGTGATACACAAATGCAAAACATATGATTAAACTGAGGAAAGGCAAATCTCAAGAAAAGAATGGAATATTATAATGAAATTGCCACTGAATTGAGATGTGAAGGTTTTGAGCTCAGTTTAATTAGGGTATTGAGAAGAATCCCTCAAGACAGGCAAGAATTGAACAGCTAATAATCAGGGTTGTTGTTGTTTAACTGATTACTAACTAATCATGTCCCTAATACAAATCTGATTCTTTCCTTGTATTATGAATATGTTTCCAGATGTTCTTTTTAAATTTTCCATACCAAAACTATACCAGATTCTTTAGAACAAAGGTTCCCAACATCTGGACCATGGACCTGTTAGGAACCAGACCACACAATGAGAGGTGAGCAGCAAGCGAGCCAATGAAACCAAAGCCATCCTCCATGGTCTGTGGATAAATTGTGTTCCACAAACCTGGTGGATGCCCAAAAGGTGGGGGAGTGGTACTTTAGAGGTCTATCCATTGCTCACAAAGCAAAAACAGACAGTCCTTGACTTACAAATATTTGTTCACTGGTTGTTCAAAGTTACAACAACATTGAAAAAGCGACTTATGACTGTTTTCACACTTATGATTGTTGCAGCATTGATTATGTGATCAAAATCTAGACATATGACGACTAGCTTATTACTAGTTTATTAGAACAAAGGTTAGATTATCACCTTTTGTAATTTTGTAACAAGCAAAGTCAATGTGAAAGCTGGATTTACTTAACAACCCTGTTATTAACAACTACAGTACATATATTTACTTATCTATGGCATGAAAGGTTGTAAGATGGGGCAAAATTCACTTAACAACTGTCTTGCTTAGCAATGGAAATTTTGGGCTCAATTGTGGTTGCAAATTGAGGATGCCCTGTGTCTAGAATCTGTTCTGGATCAATGAGAAAAGTGTGATACTACATTTTGCCAACACTTTGGAGTATATATCGAAATATACCTAAAAACATATGTGTTTCCTATATCTTCTTTTGCATGAAAATAGATGAATGACTTATCTTTAAAAATATAGTTTAAAAATTCATATTTGAATAGCAGGAGCATTATGGGTCAAGAGTGGGAAGAATTTATGAAGGATAAAGGAAAGAAACATCACATCTAATTTATATGGTTGTTTGATAACATTTCAGTCTGGAGCTCAGTAAAATACATGTCAATATTATGGTGTGCCTTTGGGTTTAAGGGATGATCAATAAAAAATATGCTTTAAAAGCAAAGAGTTGACTTCACATGTGGGAAGATCTGATATAGTCAAAAAAGCAAAATGTGAATAGGAAAAAAATGTTCAATAGTCTTTAGATGTATAACCCATTATAAGGGAACCCTTAAAACAGTGATCTCAAAACAATTTCTCATTTAAAGAACTGTAAAATTGTTTGATATCTAACATACCAAAAATAATAAGTACTTTTTAGCAAAAAATAAATAAATAGCTAGATTCATAAAAGTTTTTTGACATATCATAATTTTAGGCAATGAACAAGTTTACTTTGGAATAAATCCCACTGAATTCCATTGATGAGTCACTGCTTGTGTGCAATACACATAAATATTTAATTATTTTTCTAAGGAATAAAAGTTCATGGGATTTCAGATCACAGGGACCTTTGGCACCCCAAAGTATATCTCTAAATGTTGTTCCCAGTTTGTAATATTTAATGGAAGCAAAGAGCATGATTAAATGGATAACTTGGAGTTGTTGATACTAAATATTTTGATGTAGTTAATATCACATCTTTTTAAATATTGCACATACATTATGAATATACAGTATTTTTTTCTGCAACTTACATTCCAACACTCCAGCCTGTAAAACACTGTGCACCTTTGGGTTATAGCTTCATTGTTACCTGAGTATAAATCCCATTATCTATTGAACACAATTGAAATAAGTTCCACTGAATAATTAAGCTAGCAAAGCAGAGTCTTTCTATATTGCATTTCCTACTATTTACTTCTATTTATTGATTTTATAGATCACTAAACATATTGGGGGAGGAGAATGAAAAGCTGGAGAATTAATTGGGTTTATATTATAATTTATAAGCTATTAATGGCTTAGGACCAGGTTACCTATTTCTTGTCAGAAACATCTACCTGATTCTCAAAGTAGAAAGGCAAGGAATGTTGCGGGTCCTATCCCCAAGGGCAGTGGTTCTCAACCTTTCTAATGCCGTGACCCTTTATTAATACAGTTCCTCATGTTGTGGTAACCCCAACCATAAAATTATGGTTGTTGTTATTTCATAACTGTCATTTTGCTACCGTTATGAATTGTAACTTCACAACCTGTGGACTTCAACTCCCAGAATTCCTGAGCCAGCCATGCTAGCTCAGGAATTCTGGGAGTCCACTGGTCACAAAGAAGCCATAGTTGCCCACAAGTGGAAACTTCTAAAGAAGTTGGAACTTTGCTTTTGCGAGGTGTGTTTTAAGATTTCCTTGTTCCCATCTACCAGAAAAAGTACCCAGACTAAATGTCAGGAGTTCCTGGCATGACTTTTTATTTTTATTTTTGAAGACTAATGCGGGAGAAGAGATGTGAAAATATTAAAGATGGGACATCAATTAATGAATGAATTTTCTTTTCTTTTTTTCAAAAAATGTTCCCTCTTGCAATGGTGGCGCTGTGGTTCCAGTAGGCACTGAAGGGTCTCAGCGTCCCCATGCTTTCTCCTCTTCCCAACTGGATGTGCCTTGGTTTCCCCTTGTTCCCTTCCAAGTTTTTTTCTGGGGCAGACTTGGCTTTCTCTTTCCTTTCGAGGACTCCTCTAAGAAGCAGGTGGGCAGGCAGCAGCA
The DNA here is from genome assembly GCF_031021105.1 of Erythrolamprus reginae. NCBI lineage: Eukaryota > Metazoa > Chordata > Lepidosauria > Squamata > Dipsadidae > Erythrolamprus > Erythrolamprus reginae. Next base: position 36,808,710 of record NC_091963.1, on the reverse strand, counting down.
GGGAAGGTATGTTGTGGGCAGCTGGGCAGCCCTGCTGGCCACCAGCAGAGGGCGCCTTATCTTGCCCCTGCACCGGAGCTTTGGCAGCTTCTGTGACTGGCAATATACCTGCACATGACTCCTCGCTGGCCATCACAGTGAAGCGGTAGCTTATCTCACCAGCCAGGCTCTCCATGCTCAGTGAGAGTGGCAGTGGTAGCAGCGGCAAGGCTGGTCTCCTGTCGCAGTGGCTGGAGAGCACTGGTGAGGCTGCGGCCAGTGGGCAGTGCTGGCACCCTTAGCTGCCCAGATTCTCTGCCAGGGAGGAAGAAAGGGAGGGCAGGCGGCAGCAGATTGTCATTGATCAATGGAACTCCCCATCCGTGACCTTTTTGCTGATCGGGGCAATGACCGCAGAGGTGCCAGAGGCAGAGCCAGCAGTGTAAGCAGGAGCAGCCCCCATCCCTGACAATGAACTTGTGGCAGCTGGGAGAACAAAGGCTGGGGGAGCAGGGAGGCTTCACATGGAAGAAGCCACAGGTGTAAAGGGCTGCAATGAACAAAAAGCAGCAAAAGAACACAGGAGATGCTGAAGCCCCAAACTGAACGCTGTCACCCCCTTTTCTGTCTTTCCCTGAAAATGTCTTTTGTAAACTACTCAAGACTCATTTATTTTATTTTTATTTTTTATTTATTTTTATTAATAGAGTTGAAAGGGACCGTTAGGTCATCGAGTCCAACCCCCTGCCTGAGCAGGAAACCCTACAGCACCCCAGCCAAATGGAAGTCCAATCTCCTCTTGAAGGTGTCCAGAGTTGGGGAGTTCATCACCTCCCCTGGCAGGCAGTTCCATTGGTTGATCGCTCTGACCGTCAGGAAGTTCTTCCTTATTTCCAGGTTGAATCTCTCCTTGGTCAGCTTCCAACCATTGTTCCTCGTCCGGCCAGGCATGGGGGAGTTGAGATAGCTCTTCCCCATAGGCCATTACAAGTTATGCATGGTATGTTTGTGTGTATGTTTGGTTTTATAATAGGGGTTTTTAGTTGTTTTTATTATTGGATTGTACATGTTGTGTTTATTATTGTTGTTAGCTGCCCCGAGTCTACGGAGAGGGAGGGCATACAAATCCAATAAATAATAATAATAATAATAATAATAATAATAATAATAATAATAATAATAATAATAATTATTATTATTATTATTATTATTATTATTATTATTATTATTGGCTGAGCATCAGACCTGGGGGTCCTGGAGCAGCTTAGAAATGCCTTTTTTTCTTTGCCTGCAGACCCCCCCCCTCCTGCTCCTCCCTTCCTTGTTGAAGGAAATGAGTTGGGGACCCCGGAAGCCCCCGCAGGCCAACTAAGGAGGTGAGCTTCACCCCAGATGGATGGGCTGCATCTCTCTCCATCTCCCTCTCTCTCCAGTGTCCATAGAAGGCCAAGCCTTCTTTGGGGATGCTGGCTCTGCCCTGAGAAGGACTCCCAAGTTGTCCCCATATTTATTTACACTATCTCTGGGAACAAGGGGAAACCAAGACACATCCAATTGGGAAGAGGAGAAGGCAAGTGGATGCTCTAAAAAGAAGGAAAGCTACTTTTCAGTCTTTTGACTCCTGATTGGCCACCTGCCTTAGAATCACGTGACATTCTTCTGGGAAAAGCAAGAATAAAACATAATTGCTTTCTTTTTTGGGTGGGGATGGTTGCTCCTCACTCCAGTGATCCTACTTGTTTTGAAGCTGGTGCTTCAGAGCACCAGCCCCTCCCCTTCCTTATTCATGCTTAGTATGCCCCATTGCAGGACACTTTACCCTCCTCCTTATCCAGTTCCTCAAACCCTGCTAAAGTGCTTAAGCGGGTAACCACAATGCCTTGTGAAAGGGACTGGGAAACCTATCAGTGACCTTGTGAAATGATCACTTGACCCTCCAAAGTGGTCATGACCCCCAGGTTGGGAACCGCTGCCCTTGGGAGATATACTTGGTGGGACCCAGAAGGGCCTTCTCTGTGGTGGCTCCTGTCTCTGGAACATCATTCTCACAGAAATTAGAATAGCCCTCACTCTAACACTCTTCAGGAAGGCTCCGAAGACTCGATGTTGCCAGCAGGCCTGGGGAGCGCAGATTGGGATGGAGCCTATTAATTGGGGTGGGCGAGGGTTATTTATTTTATTATGCATGATTCTCTTTTTTATTGGTTTTATATGATGCTTTTATATTTTTGTTGCCATGTGTGAATAGGCAGCAATATAAATTTCCTAAAATAAAATAAATAAATTCAAGCCCATAGGAGGAAAAAAAAATCCTCAAAAAGGCTAAAATGTCTGAACCCATTATCTGCTAAGCAAGTTGTTCTATTCTGAGAAGTAAATGATAATGGGATGCAGCTTTTTTTTTAATTTACATCAAACTGAGATGGGTCACTGAAATAACCAACTATATTACAGGAGCATAGCACATAGGTAATCAAAACAAAGCCATACTTCCAGTATTTGCTTGTTGCCTTATTCTTCTTTACTAAAACCACCAGGATCCACCAACAATTTCCAGGGAATGGCTCTGCTGTCGAAATTCTGACAGGTTATGTGCTTCTAAATAAAATGGACATGCAGAAGTAAAGGATCATAATGAACGATGCACCACAGCTATGACACCCAGCACACTTATGTTTGTTAAGACTCATTCAGTGGCTGCCACTTCAAAGGCAGATTCCCCTGACATGTTTTAATTCTACATGGCATCTTAAAACCTCATGTTCAACATCACAGCTTTATGGAGATGAAAGGCAAACAGTACATGAGATGTGCTGACAAATGTGTACAGGGTGTATATTCTTCAGCACTTCAGATCTGAAAATATTTGTAGTGCTGCTAAAGCTGCTTTCTGAAGCTCTTCATCAGCTATTCCTGCATCTCTGTCTGATCTAGTTTTAACTACATCAAGGCTGGGTAATTTTCAATCTGATTGTCCTGTTTGCTTTCAGAGAAACTTCCAAGAAGGAATGTCAAAGGAATAATTCACAAGTTTCTTTCATGCTGAAATGGAGTGACCTGCTGAATGAAGTGTGACATAACCCATCAAAGAGCACCATAGGGATTCCACTTGCATCTATCATTTTATACTCAAAAAGCCACAGAAAATATTTTTGTTGTTGTTTAGTAAATACACATCTCCCTTCCATTTCTAAAAAGAGTTGTTCTTTTTTTTAAAAAAAAAAAGTTTTTTTAATGAAAGTTGTGCAGCACAACTGGGGATTTTCTGCCTTAAAAAACCCTCATTGAAAATCAAATGCCAATAGTTGTGATGTAAGTTTGGGCTGATTGCTTTGAACCCCTCACATTCACAATGTCAAGGAGATAAACATTCACATGTATTTTCTGACCATTCTATACAATATGGCAGAGTAAGCATGCTCCAGTTCCAATCATTCCAATAAGTTAGCCTTATATATTGCATTGTCTACTTTGAAACAACTCTCCACTCTGATTCCCATTACCCTAATCTGCCCTTAATGAGTCCCTTAAAACAAGATTCGGGACTTCTGGTTGTGATGTCACGCTGTTGCTGGGCGATTCCCGGTTCCTCCGGGTTTCCTTTGGCATTTCAAAAGCTACGATTGCCTAATCGGGCGACCGCGGACCCATGTTATTTTTCCATGTTTCCTTATGTATCATTTTAAAGTATTTAAAACTGTTTAAATGTAGACTGTCCAAAGCCAAGATAAAGTTCTGTTACCTTTAATACATACATGGGTTCTTATCAGTCAGGTTTCAGGCCCGGTTACAGTACTGAAACTGCTTTGGTCATGCTGATGAATGATTTCTGGTCAGCCCAAGATAGGGGGTACTCCTCTATCTTGGTGCTTCTTGACCTCTCAGCGGCTTTTGATACCATTGACCATGGTATCCTTCTGTGGTGACTAGAAGGGCCGAGAATGGGAGGCACCATTCTTCAGTGGTTCTCCTCCTGCCTCTCTGGTCATTGACAATTAGTGTTGGTGAGGGGACAGAGGTCTTTTCCTAGGCCCCTCTTTTGTGGGGTGCCTCGGGGTTGGTCTTCTCCCCGCCCCATTGAACATTTACATGAAACCACTGGATAAGATCATCCAATGGCACAGGGTGAGATTCCAACAGTATGCTGTTGATATTCAGTTTTACATTTCCACCCTGTGCCAATTAAGTGAAGCAGTGGACATCATGTGCCAGTGCCTGGAGGCTGTCAGAATCTGGATGAGAATGAACAGGCTCAAACCCAACCCCAACAAGACTGAGTGACTGTGGGTATTGCAGTTCCATCCATCCATCCTTGACTCTGGGGGGGGGGAGAATATTAATCTCCTCAGAGCAGGTCCACAACTTGGGGGTCCTCCTAGATCCACAGTTGAAATTAGAACAACATCTCTCAGCTGTGGCTAGGGGCACCTTCACACAGGTCCGCCTAATGCACCAGTTGCAGCCCATTTGGATCTGGATGCTCTTCTCACAGTCATTCAAGCCCTTATCAGCTCATGGCTCGATTATTGCAATGCGTTTACATGGGGCTACCCTTAAAAAGTGTTCGGAGGCTGCAATTAATACAGAATACAGCTATGCAAGCTGTTGTGGGTGTGCCTGGGTACACCCACACAACTCCATGATTCCTGCTCACTCGTGAGCATAACTGGCTACCGATTGGTCTACGGATGCAATTTAAGGTATTGGTTATTACCTATAAAGCCCTATGTGGCTTTGGACCAGACTATCTACGGGACCATTTTCTCTCACAAAACTCCCAGTGACCAACTAGAAGCCACAGGGTCAGCCTTTTCCAGGTCCCATTGGCCAAACAGTGCCAATTGGCAAGACCACATGGGAGGACCTTCTCTGTGGCGGCTCTGGCCCTATGGAATTAGCTGGCCCTAGAGACTCGTACTGACCCCACCTTCCTGGCCTTCCAAAAGGCTGTGAAAACATGGCTCTGCCAGCAGGCCTCGGGGCCACTGAAAAACTAGCTTAGCCCTCGAGATATGAATGCTTGTTGAATGAATGTAATATTGGGGTTTTTTTTAACTGATTATATTACTATTGTTTGTTATGTTGTATACTGTTTCTCATTCTGTATTGTATTATTTTATGATTGTACGCCGCCCAGACTTCATAAGGAGTTGGGCAGCTTAAAAGTTAAATAAATTAAATTAAATTAATGTTCAACGCAAGCACCTATACACACAGAGACATCCAGAAACCCAGATATCTTTTTTATGACCATTATGTGTTTTAATCAAAACATGTTTTTGAATTCTGCATCCATCTCATGAATGAGCTACTTAAAATCTATTAATAGGTCGTCTGATAGAAGCATTCAAGGTAATCACTTGGGCTCTTGGAAGGTAGCTGATGAATTTCATATATTTATGACATATTTCATATTATCTTAATTTCATATGAACCAAGGTGACACAGCAGGTAGAGTGCAGTACTACAGGCCACTAAAGCTGACTGTAGATCTGGAGGTCAGTGGTTCAAATCTCATCACTGGCTCAAGGTTGACTCAGCCTTCCATCCTTTCAAGGTGGGTAAAACCTGGATTGTGGGAAAAATATGCTGGCTCTGTTAAAAAGTGCTATTGCTAACATGTTGTAAGCCACCCTGAATCTAAGGAGAAGGGCGGCATTTTTTAAAAAATGAATGAATAAATAAATAAATATATTTTGCCAAAATTCTTCCATTTGGAGATAGTGGTTTGTAAAGTATGATTTATCAGATACTGATTTTTTGTAACTTTTTATAGACATGGTGTTCAAAGTTATTTATGACCCATCTTAATTATATTTTAAGAAAAATAACTTCTTTTCCTTGGCTAATTTTTTAAATTATTATTATTATTTTCTTTTATCCTCAGCCATTATGAAAACTTCTAGCACAGCTTATAAGTCAGCCCAACTGGAGTTATAAGTATGAGTGAAAGATAAATTAAATCTGCATATTTATGAGAGTTTTCAGTATAGGAGCCCAGATGATCTTTCCATGCATACATATCTAGGTGGAAAATGGGGTATAAAGAATAACTTCATAGGGGTCCTGTTGATCCATTCTCTATTAGTGGATACCAGTCCTTTTATAAGGTGAGACTCAAAGAAGCTGGAAGATAGAATGTCTTGAATACAGAGAAACAACATAATCCACACTCCCTTTTCTTTATTAACAACACTTTACTCTAGGAAGATAACACAATCTTCCTCAACAATGCAGGGGAAGCATCTTTCTTCTTCTGAATGAAAATATTTCAGGTCTAATGCCATTCATAAACAGGATTCTCCACGTGTCCAATATATATGCAAAATCTTTTTTTTTGTAAATTAAACATTTCAGTTGAAAAGTCAACAGGTAATATGAAGCAAAGCAATGCAACTGTTTCACTTTTGGAAAGGGTTGCTGTACTGCAGACTCCACTTGAATATTTGTTATAGTGATTTTTTTTTAAAGCTCTACACAGATAAACTAAATATATAACCTCCAAACCATATCGTTCAGTCAACTGAATATCCTTAATTCCTCCGCTGGCACCAGTTACTTGAAATAGCGTTCAGGCAACTCTCCACACAGTTGTCATGAATCCCTGAATGAGATTTGCTGAATGGAAAAAAGAACTTAGTTGTTGATTTGGGCTTGGAGTTTTATTTCCTATTTTTTCATACATCAAGCTATTTTTAGCCTATGTGAACATAAAAAAGTAAATATGTTACAATAAAAGAAGAGCTGAAAATATAGTGGGTAAAAGAAAACTCTTCTGTTTCCATTGAAGCCCCTAAATAATTTGGGATCCTAGCAGGGGTGGGCTACTGCCCAGAAGGGGAGGTACGCAGTGGGGTAGTGAAAATGGAGCTCCACCCCAGAGCACCCAATTTGCACTGAAAGATGTTGAAAGAAAATGCAGTGTGGTAGTAAAAATTTTGATAGCCCTTCACTGGAGCCTAGTCATCATTTTGATCTGGCCATAAAAATGTCAAATGTTGTATGTTATTAAAAACAGAGAGCAAATGATTTTCTGGATATTAAGAGGTCCTGGTACTCTCTGTGCTTGGTTGTTTTCCTGCAGATGTTTCATTACTTAAATGAGGTAATATCATCAATAAAGAGTGAAGTGATGTGAACAGTAAAATGAAACAGCTTGCTTCCAGAATGCCCCAACCATAGTTCCCTCTAAGCTGAGCAGTGAGCAATGGCTCACTTAAAAATCATCATCAACTCAGAGTTTTTCAAACCTGCCCAGAAGCCGAGAGGGAAAGAGTGAGAGGGAAAGAGTGGCTTTTGTTTTGTTTTATTTTGTTTTGTTTGATGGTTGTCTCTTTTGTACATATACAATTTTTGTTTGTGTCCATATGCTTCTGATGGGTAATTTGTCAGAGTATCTGGTTTACAAGGAATTATCTAGTATTTTTGGATTTGGCTTGGTCTAGTATGGTCACAGTTTCCCATTAAAATTATTAAATCTGTTGATGTGTTATACACATAGACATAAACAACATGTGTGCATAGATATAAACAACATCTGTATACTATTCAAAAGAGACAATTAGCAAGCCAATAAGATTAGAATACTTCTTCACTAGCAGTCAACACCCAGATGAGCAGAGATTAACACTATGATTAACATCAGATCAATAATCAAGAAACAAACAATAACCCAATTAAGGGTTAAACCAAAAGTAAACAACAGAACCAAAGAATCACCAAAACCATTGCCACCAACACTGATAGGGTAAGCTATTAGAAATAGGAGTGTCAAACTCGCATCATCATGTCAACATCATGCGACATATCTCAACTTGTTTCTTCACTAAACCAGGGCTAGGCATGTCCAGTGTCTGATATATCCAGCCTGTGGGCTACAAGTTTGACACTCCTATACTAGAATATAAATTGAGAGCAAACCCTTCTCCCTGTTAGCACTGATGAAGTTATCTAATTCAGGTAATAAAATATCTGTAAGACAACAACTAGGCTCAGAGAGCACCAAGGGCCACTCATTTGAAACCCTGAGCTACAAACATTCTCTCCATCGATTCCTGACAGTAGATGACGTATTTCAAGATAACTCATCCTTCCGAAAAAAAACCCCAACCCACCACATATTTTTTTCTGTTCTTTTTTAACCATAGCAATAACCTGTCTAACATTTCTTCTGTAGTTGTAATGAGACAGAGAGACAGAAGCTGTAGAACATTCATTTGACATTTGAAATCTTTTCATTTTTAACTTTGGATAGCAACAGAGTTTCTTACTAAATAGAAAGATTTTTGACTAAAGTGGATTCAGCACAAGGTGCCAAAGAGCTTTTGATTATAATATTTCAGCAGCATGAGAATCCACAGCAAAGGCTAAAAGGAAATTCAGGTTCTCTGTGGGAGAACAATCTGCAGAACAAAGACTTTTTTTACTACCCAGGAGGACTTTACCAAGTTTTCGATGCTGATTTCCCTTACCTCTCTGTTCAGTGCTGGAACATCTCTATTAGTGCCTTTCAGGGCAGAATCTCATGCAGGGAATTAAAAGGGCACCACAACCAGAAAAGCAGTATCTATTATATAGATGGCATGCATAACAATCCACCTAATTATAAATTTAATGCTTAACCACATATATTTAGCAGTAAATGGAACACTATAGGAGCCACTACAGCATCATAACATATAAGTTTAAAAAGTATATAGTATATTTTAGGAAGATGACTCTTAAAAATAGGCCTAATTCCAGGTGTGGCATTTATAGAATTAAAATGTATTTTAATGTTTACCTATATTAACTATTGCACTCTTATGAATTGTGATGTGGAAATAGAAAAAGTTTGCAAAATTACAAAAGTCGGCAACTCCAAAATATATCTGGCAAGTTAATTAAACAAGCTCTTAGATTGCCCATCAGTTAAAATTTCTACAGTGGTGCCAGAAGCTTTGATAAGATAAATCTTCTCAACTCACAACTTTGGGTATTCAGGATGGTTATAAAAGATCCCACACTGTGCCTGGCCATAAATCCTGAGTGGAGAGGAATAACCTATAAAATCTGAGATAATCTGAGATAAGTGTGTAGGAGGGGAATGGGACAACTTGCCTCAGCCAATTTCATGCAGTCAACTCAGCATGTCAACTTGCTATGGCCAATGCACCATGACCAATTTACTGTAGGACAACTCACCATTGCCAATTCACTATGAGACAACTTGCTGTGGCACAATTTAACAATTCTATTTAATTATTTAAAATAAATAACAATTATTTTAATGTTTGCCATTCACATTTCATTCACTTTTACATCCTTTCTTTAATTATTCTATTATTCCATTTCTTTTATCTTAGTGCAATTCTTGTCCTGCATTAAGTTGTCCTGTGACCAGATGGCCATAGCAAGTTATTCTGCAGTGAGTTGGCCTTGGAAAATTGGATTAGTGAGTTGGTTAGGGTGAGATGACCACAACAAATTGTCATAGATCTGTATAAGGGGAAATAAAAATAACAGAGCAAAGCACAAAAAGATTTGTGCTACTTCTGTTTTTTAGGAAATTTTATTAAGACCCCTGCATTTACAAAGAAAGGCTAAATACCTGATCTTGCTGAATTCTAAGCAAAAGAATTAAAGGCTGGATAGTTTGCTAGATCCACAACAATGCTTAATATGGTATCTGCTGTATTACCTATACATGTAAAATTACTAGATATGGTTTATGTTATATAGGCAATTGAGCAAGAGCAGGAACTAGAAGTGATGATATTCTGAGAATATTAGTGGAATCCTAGTATTCTCAAATGATTTATATGGTATAGGATCTCCCATTTGGGTGTGGATGTTAGACTGGAAGACTTCCATGGTTTCTTCCAATTTTTTATTCTGTTATTTTTTTTATGATTATGTGTATCCATCACATCAATCCCAAAGAAAGTACCAAATGGTATAGGATAATGATGGCGAACCTATGGCACGGGTGCCACAGGTGGCACGCGGAGCCATATCTGCTGGCACATGAACTGTTGCCCTACTTCAGCTCCAAAGTGCATGTGTGAGGTGGCCAGCTGATTTTTGGCTTGCACAGATATTCTGGGAGAGTGGTTTTGGCTTCCAGAGAGCCTCTAGGGATGGGGGAGGGTGTTTTTACCCTCCTCCATCTCCAGGAAAACCTTTGGAGCATGGGGAGAGTGAAACATGACCCTACTGGGCCCACAAGAAGTTAGGAAACAGGCCAGTTCCAGGCTCCAAAGGACCTCCAGGGGTTGGGGAAGCTGTCTTCACCCTCCCAAGGCATTGAATTATGGGTGTGGGCACTTGCACATGCGTGATAGCGCATGCCCATGCTTTTTTGGCACCCGGGGGGGGGGAAGTTTGCCATCACTAGTATAGTATCTCCTGTCATGAATAGGGGGTTGGACTAAAAGATTTCCAGTACTGTTATTTTACCCCTAGAGGGAGAAGACCAAATTTGATAATAGTTGCATTTTTTTTTACTTCATCTGGACAGGAGTAATCTTCACTTAGCTGATAACTAATCCAGACCAAAGCTATCCTACAATGGTCTTTGTACTCACAAGATTCAACTTCTACAACAGCCTTAAAGTGACTCACTTAGAATTAGCATATTTTTATTTCTCCTTCCTGAGCATGATGTCACATTGGGTTCTAATGGTCAGCCTTCCACTTGCTCCACCTACCGTGTTTCCCCGAAAATAAGACACTGTCTTATATTAATTTTTGCTTCAAAAGTTGTGCTACGTATTATTTTTGGGGGGTGCCTTATATTTCTCAAATAAGACAAATTCACAGGCAGAGAAGCTGACACCCCCAAAGAAAGCTGACACTGATTACGGTACAGTACCTGTCAGTATGGCATCCACACACACAAATGATCCCACTTATATGGTACAACAGTATACTCCCGCTATTGCAGCTTCCGGCTACCAGAGGAACTACAGTCTATGCACTGTACTGGAGACTGTAATGCCGGTGAGACAGCAGCAGACTGTGTCTGCTGTACTGGATGGTACAAAGCTATGGAAAGGGCCAGCAGGGGATGCCGCATTATTACGGTACCGCTATGAACAGCTTTGAATGGTACCGTATGTTTTCCCACCTACCTTATGTAAACTTGACTACGCCTTATTTTCGGGGGGGGGTGCCTTATATTAGCAAATTCTGCAAAACCTCTGACATGCCTTACTTTTGGAGTACGTCTTATTTTCGGGAAAACATGGTATTATTAACACTGTGTCCTTCTTGGTGAGGCATCATCATCTTACAACAAAAGATGCTGTACAAAACTGTTAATATTCAAATGTCTTCTGGCATCCTATTTCCATTTACTTTCCACTTAAGAGAGGCAGTAAAAGAGGAAAGTGCCTTGAAATATCTAGCCAGTAAAGCAAAGAAATAATATAAGAAGTTAAAATAGTGGAAGATATTATTATGATTTATTAAACATAAAAAGTTTTAGCCTTCAATCCTCAGATGTAAAATCATAATAATAACTGAAAATGATACTTATGAATAGATTCAGCTGATAGCAATCCTATATTGGGAGGGGGAAGAACATTTGTGATGCACCAGTAAAAATGGTTTTATTACTTTCTAGATTCTAATTTTGTGGCTACTTTGGGCTATAATAGCCTGAAGTGACAAAGAGCAAGCATGTTAAATATTATAGCTCAATGCATTATACAGTGGAATCAGACTACCTCTTCCTTTTAAATGGCACCTTTGTAGAACAGAAGTTTTAATCATATAAAGAAAGTATTGTTGATCATCATGTCCACAAAAAGTTGTTGTGATATGGCTACAACAATGTCTCTTAAGTGCCTCCAAGTCAGCAATTTTCAAGTCCTTCAGTTCAAGAACTGTACTGAACTGTAGTTGTCTTTCCACAGCATTGGTTCATAGCTAAGGACTTAATTTTATTTCAGATAGATTGGCAGTCAAATTAAGCAGATGAACAGAAAAACAGATAAAAGAGGTAAAAAACCCACAACATATTAAAACTATAAAAGCTTTGCCCTTTATAATGTGTATAATGTGGCTCCCATCTTTAATGTTTTACTCTCCTTCAATGGACACCTTTGGCCAGAAATGGCCTAGAAAAAGAGGAAAACTTATTTATTCTGATGTACTGAATTCACCTTACCAAAACCTCACCTTACTCCAATTACAGTGATCACATGAATAGTTTATAGCTGTTTTCAATAGAGTTTCCTACCCTTTCCCCAATTCCCCTGTTCTTTTGCGGTGATAAGAATTTGGCTGATTTGGAATTTTTGCTGTCTCTCTTGTTTGGCTTCCCTGGCACCTATTTTTTTACTTTGCCTTAAAAAATGGAAATGTCATGTAATATCCTTACGCCCTGCAAAAATAGTAGCAGTCTTTTTATATATGGCACATCATTTGAGTTTCTTCAGAATTCTCATTGAACTGTAAGTATTGTTTTATGCTCTCATTTCCAAAGCATAAAACTGAACTAGCATAAGGTTTCAAAAAAACCACCCACATAACACTTCAAAGCTATTTAATACATGGACATTTCCTGGGGATAAAGGCGTCTCGCTTCAATCAGACACTAAGGAATTATAAAATACTGCTGGATTATCAAACCCAACCATCCATTTTACTTGCAAATTGTAAATGGAAGTAGTGTAACACAGTGGAAAATATTGTATATTGTATATGTATATGTATGTGTTTGTGTATGTGTATGTGTATGTGTGTGTGCATGTGTATGTGTACATATACGAGTATGTGTATGTGTACGTGTATATGTATGTGTATGTGTATGTGTGACATACCGTCTACCAAAAGAAGACACACACCAACCGCTACTTAAACGCAAAATCCCACCACCACCCTGCACAGATCAATTCCGTAGCCAAGACCCTCATTTCCAGAACCAAACGCCTAGCCAACAAAGACCACCTGGAACCTGAATTACACAGTCTCACAAATGTATTAATTTCCATTGGATTCCAAAGAGAGGCAATCAACAACTTAATCCAAAAAGAGACACCCCCCAAGAACCAAGACACAGAACAGGACAATGGCATCGCCCTCCTCCCTTACATCAAAGGCACCACAGATAAAATCAGTAAAATTCTCCGCAAACACAACATCAGGACAGCCTTTGGTACAGATAAGAAAATAGCCAACATCCTAAGAAACCCGAAAGACAATATCCAGCTAGAAAACCAGGGAGTTTATCAAATACCGTGTAAAATCTGCCCAGCCACATATATTGGACAAACCAACAGGAGAGTAAATGCACGTGTTGCAGAACATAAGAATGCATTAAGGAAAAAATAAAAAAACTCCTCCCTTTTCCAACACTTCAAAACTACAGGACATCTAATTGATTTTGACAGTACTAAATTAATTTCCAAAACAGAACACTACAGCAAAAGAACAATAATGGAAGCCATCGAGATAGAAAAACATCCCCAAAATATGAACAAGCGGGATGATACCTCCCGCCTACCAGACATCTGGAAACCGGCCCTCAAATGTAACCCAGCCATAAAAACAGAAACTAGACTCAGAACACATATTGAAAAACAATCAAGTAGCCTGCAAGCTCCAACTACTCAGGATATCATGCCTAATCAACAACCATTAACTAATCAGCATACTTGAGCTACATCAATGACCCCAGATGTTACCCCACTGACTCACCAGGAAGTTTCTACACAGCAGGCAATTGCTGAGCCATCAAACCACACCCAGCCACCAGTATTTATAGAAGGAAGGCAGCTTAGGTCTCGCAGTGTTCACCTTAGAACAAGGACAGAAACACCAGCCTGAAGATGATGAGTGGGACCTCATCGAAACGTCGCCAGAAATTTCCAAATCCTACATGGGAAGAAACCCGAATATACCAAGACCGTCATACCTGTACCCGTGAAAATCTACGAATAAATTAACTGCCTTGAAATGGCCCTGGGTTGGGCCTAGAGGCAAAAAGGAGCTGTGACGTTCCTTCAATATAATCCAACAGAAAAACACACATACACACACATACACACGTATATATGTATGTGTGTGTGTGTTTTTCTGTTGGATTATATATATAATATATATATTATATATATTATGGCCGAAATAGCACTATCCTAGTGTCCCTTAATTTTAAATTTAAATATATTTTATTTTTATTGGTTTCCATTTTTACAAGTAACAGTACCCACTGCATTTTTCACCCTAGACTTATACTCTAGTCAATAAGTTTTCCCAGTTTTTGTGGCAAAAATAGGTGCCCCAGCTTATAATCGGGTGGATTTATACTCAAGTATATAGGTAGTTTATTTTATGTACCTCGTACAATGAAATTACATTTTTCCTTCCCGCTGGAGTGTGCTATCTATTTATCTACTTGTATTTGCATGCTTTTGAATACTAGGCTGTTATGACCTGGGATAAACAATAGGAGCTCAACCGGTTATGTGGTGTTCATGTTCAAACATGGGCTGTTGACTTTCCAGCATCATGAAGTCAACAGCTCATGTTTGAACATGAACACCACATAACTGGTTGAGCCATGGATTCGAATCCAATCTTATACAGAAGAGTGTTCAGAAACTTCAGATCGTGCAGAATGCAGCTGCCAGAGCAATCATGGGCTTTCCCAGATATGCCCATGTCACATCAACACCCTGCAGTCTGCATTGGTTGCCAATCAGTTTCCAGTCACAATTCAAAGTGTTGGTTATGATCTATAAAGTCCTTCATGGCATCAGACCAGAATATCTTCGGGACCACCTTCTGCCGCACGAATCCCAGTGACTGATTAGGTCCCACAGAGTTGGCCTTCTCTGGGTCCCATCGACAAAACAATGCCATCTGGCGGGACCCAGGGGAAGAGCCTTCTCTGTGGCGTCCCCAACCCTCTGGAATCAATTCCCCCCAGAGATTAGGACTGCCCCCACCCTCCTTGCTTTCCGCAAACTCCTAAAAGCCCACCTTTGCCGCCAGGCATGGGGAAATTGATTCTCCTTGGCTGCTCCATTTTATGTATGGTTTGTTTGGGTTGTATGAGTATTTTTAAATCAAGGGTTTTTAACTGTTTTGCTTTTTTAAAAAAATCATTGGATTTGTATTTTGTATTCCTGTTGTGAGCCACTCCGAGTCTTCGGAGAGAGGTGGCATACAAATCTAATAATAGTAATAATAATAATAATAATAATAATAATAATAATAATAATAATGATGATGATGATGATGATGATGATGAATCAAGCTGGATAACTTTCAGTAAGCCTTCATAGTGTTTTACTTGTAGCTATTCATTCAAGGCACATTTTATTTCTTTTGTCTGGTGGACTTGCAACATTATTCCTTGATAACTACAGTCTGCATTGTTGTTATTACTATTGTTTTAAAAAACCCTGCTGTTCTGTTCGGGTCGTATGTGACCCGAAGCCAAGTTTGAGTCCCTGTAAAAAATTTTCCCTGCATATCTGAAACTTGAAATTTCATGACTGCTCATCATTTCAGGGGTTCTCTCTATGACAAATTTTTTTGGGGGGTGGGGGGCTTAGTTTTTGCTGGGCAAAAAAAGTTACAAATCTTCTATTCCCGGGTCACCCTGACCCGGACCGAAAACTCTTCATTTGCAGTGCTTATGTTTGGTCTTTTTGAAAGCTTTTTTCACTTGGAAAGTAGTCTGAACATTTCTGCACACAATGATATGAAAATTGAAATGAAAAAAGTAATTCTTATTGGTTTACTTTGCTGATATAATGCACGCCCCCCGTTTTTGTGAAAGTTTTTTTCAATTTATGGATAGTTTTGCTTGCAAAATGCATTCTATTTTACTGGAGTTGGTGTGGGATTGGTAGCTTGAACATTTCTGAATATAAGAAAAATATAAAGGAACTGAAAAAAATGGTTCTTACTGGTTCTTTAACATCAGAAATAAGCCCCCCCCTCAGCTGCTTGCAACCATTTTCACTTTTTATTTTTTTATGCTCCAAATCCGAAATATTCTTTAAAATCTTAGGTCTTCATTTACTCAATTTAACAATGCTGATCATCAAAAACTATTTTTGGGGTGGTGGCTAATTGTTTTCTGGGCAAAAAAAAAATCATCACTTCGAGTCTGTTTCTGTTCGTATGTGATCGGACCAAAAATAATTTTTTTAGGTACTTGAATTTGATCTTTTTGAAAACTTTTTCAACTGGAAAACTAGTTTGAACATTTATGAACATAATGATATGAAAATTGAACTGGAAAAATTGAGACTTACATTTTTATTTTGATCAAGAAGCCCCTCCCCCCATCCTTTCTGAATTTCGTGTCAATTTCTATTTTTTAAGGCTACAAATCCCTAAGGAATTTCCCCCCAAAAGATTTGATATACTAAATTGAACATTTCTGAATATAAGAAAAATATAAATGAACTGGAAAAAATGGTTCTTATTGGTTTATTTTTGCCACAAAAGGGCCACCCCCCCCTCGGCCTTGCTGTGTGCCATTATTGTCACTTTTTATACATATTTGGCTAGAAATATTTGGAATATCCTTTTGAAAATCAACCACATTGTAGCCAGATAACTAATTTTATGAAAGAAATCAATTTTACTAAAAAAAAGTATGTAAGTTTGAAATTAACAGCATAATTTTTATATAAATTGAAATAATTGAGGCATACTTTATGTGCAAAATAAACCAATATGCATCAATTTTTCCAGTTCAATTTTCATATCATTATGTTCAGAAATGTTCAAGCTACCAATCCCACACCAACTTTAGTAAAATAGAATGTATTTTGCTAGCAAAACTATCCATAAAGTGAAGACTATTTTTAAAAAATGGGGGGGCGTGCATTTCATCAACAAAATAAACCAATATGCATCAATTTTTCCAGTTCAATTTTCATATCATTATGTTCAGAAATGTTCAAGCTACCAATCCCACACCAACTTTAGTAAAATAGAATGCATTTTGCAGGCATAATTATCAATAAACCTAAAAACAATTCACAAAAATGGGGGGGAGGCATATTTATGTGCAAAATAAACCAATAAGGATTAATTTCTTCAGTTCAATTTTCATATCATTGTGTGCAGAAATGTTCAGACTACTTTCCAAGTGAAAAAAGTATTCAAATTGACCAAACATAAGCACTGCAAATGAAGAGTTTTCGGTCCGGGTCAGGGTGACCCGCGAACAGAAGATTTTTAACTTTTTTTAAACAGAACAGCAGGGTTAAATATTTGCTTATTTATTGACAACAATGTTTGAAATTCAAGAATTGTCCTAAAAATGTAAATTCCTGGTGTATTTATAAATGAAGAGTAACCCCAGGGGGTACAGTAGGGTTATGATTCAATACTTGGGGTGTGTTAATCACCACTTTCTCCCCCTTGTTGTTATTCCTCCATTCCTTACGTACCCACATTTTCTCCTATAGCATCTTTTTTGCCCATGATCATGTATTCTCTCCTGGGCAGATAAATAGGCAATAAGCAAAAGATAAAAAAGGAACAGCAACTCCACCTGGTTATATGACTAAGTCAGCAACACCAAACTAATTACATGGAGGCAAGGAAGGGCGTGGGCCTGTGATGTAGGCAATGAGCAAAGTGAGCAGTGTTATATAAAATCAACTGTCTTCAATTAGGATTTTAACACTTTGACATTAGTAGAGGACGAACAAAAGCTTAGTTAATTTTAGTAATTTTTAATAAATTTTAAACGTTCCGGAGATCACAATGGCTGTTGCCTAGCTGATGAGGCCAGAACAAAGTTGAAATAGTACTATCCTAGTCTTCCTTAATTTTAAAATTCAGCAAAAACATGTCACACACACACACACACACACACATATGTATCACATGTTTTTGCTTCATACATATGATGATTTCTAAATACCAGATAGAAACAGCATTTCTAAATACCAGATAGAAACAGCATTTTGTATGCATAGGCACTCTGTACCATATCAGAGGTAGCAAACAAGGATTTGTCCTTGCACATGATTTAGGGGAAAATATGTATTATGTGTGTATGACATCTCTCGTAGAAGAATATTGAGAAAAGAAAACTGGGGGGGAAAAACCAATACATTGTTTGATGTTTTTCCCCCCCTATCTGTATTCCAAGTTTATTTAGGCAATAAATTTGGAGTACAGTTCTTCCCCAATTACATGGCTGTGGGTAATCTGTATGATACTAAAGAGATACATAAATATTCAAAGCCAAGGTGAATGGCTAGGGAATTGTGATGAATAATACCATTTGAGCTAATTGCAGTCTTTTTTTAATAATAATTCTGATTCATATATATGGAATATTAAACAGGCATTATAATTTAGTTTATAGACTCTTTTGTGCATCACTTGCAAATTTGCATTTTCATGCGATTTTTCATTAGAGATCTTCTAGTTAGGTCTGTTCTCTCCAGGAAAAAAACACTACGCTGAATTTCTATCTCAGAAAAACAATCATGTAAGGCAGGTGTAATCCATTGAAGGCACTTGCTCCATCCATTTGTTCCTCTGCAGCATAAAGATAAGAACTAATCCTGACTACAGCAGGAATATTCATCATTTTTGTATAATACAAAGAGTCCATAATTTCTGTGGAGCCAAATATAAATAGCAATGTTGAAATCTGGCCTTCAGTGTTCTTGCAAGGTCAACTCCGACTGCCGCAGCAGGGCTAAAATCAGAAGCCAAGAGTGTTAGAATAAAACATTGAACCCATTGAGGGTATCCCATTATTAGGAACAACCTGAGTTAATGAAATGAGCTGAGACAAGACAATTAGGCAAATAAGCTAAAATTAAAAACAGTATGAGACGTAATCCATATCTAATTGCTTGAGGAAGGCAATAACTGTTTTGGTTTGCCTAGAATTTCTGAAACACCAAGAAGTCTTTTGCTAAATATTTTAAAAGTAGCGAGCATTTGTTTTGGTCATTTTACAGGAGAAAAAGCATAAGTGGTTGAGGATACATCTCACTATTTAATTTATTTAATGTTTAAATATTCCCCTAACTGTAATTGTCAAAACCTTAGAAACATTTGCAGGTGATTCGGGAAACCCCCATCATAGTTCCCTCTAAGCTGAACAGTGAGCAATCGCTCACTTAAAAATCATCATCAACTCAGAGTTTTCCAAACCTACCCAGAAGCCGAGAGGGAAAGAGTGAGAGGGAAGGAGAGAGAGGAAGAGAGGAAGAGAGAGAAACAGATAGAAAAAAGAGAGGAAGGAAAAGAGAAAGAAAAAGAATGGGAGTAAGGAAGAGAGAAAGAAAATCAAAATCTAGTTTGAAACTAGCTCACCTATTTAAGTGGCATTTTGATATTGATAGAGTTGTCCTATTATGAGCTCACTGTTATAGACACACAGTACAATATTTTATTTTGAAATTCTCTGAGGCAAAACAGGGTGGGTTTTTTGTTTGTTTGTTTGTTTGTTTGTTTGTTTGTTTGTTTGTTTGTTTGTTTGTTTATTTATTTATTTATTTATTTATTTATTTATTTATTTATTTATTTATTTATTTATTTATTTATTTATTTATTTATTTATTTATTTATTTATTTATTTATTTATTTATTTATTATTTCTGTGCCGCCCAGTCCCGAAGGGATTGCCGCTCAGACACTATACTTTTCCTCCCACCCCCCAAAAAAATTAGAGGGAACACTGACCCCCATCTCTCTTTATCTCTCACTCCTTCTCTCTTCATTTTACATTAAACTCTCTGATACAGTCCTAAAATGGTAGATTAGACAATGCTGCTTCAGACTAAAGCTTATATCACTTAAAAATGCTTTGATACATTCAAATTCCTCCTCCAAATAAAAAAATAGGATAGATACAAATGACCCTAAAATCATCTGCTATAATGCACTTTTGAGATTTTGAAAGCAGTTCGTGAGCATTCTCACAAATTGGTGTCTAGCACAGGAGTAGAAAAGTAGGAGGTGGGTAATGTTTTATTATCAATGTTTTATTAAGGATGATATTAAACAAGATAAACTAATACAACAACCTAATACAGGGGGGAGAGAGAGAGAGATAGACAAGTCTGTGTCTGTCTGTCTGCCTGTCTATAATCTCTATTTCTATCTCTATCTTTATCTATCTATCATCTATCTTTCTATATATCAATAGTGCTGGGCGAACCCAACGGTGTTCGGATTTGGCGAGTTCAGACGAACTTCACGCAAAGTTCGGCCGAACCCGAACCCGAATGGTCCGTGGCATCAAAGCTCCGCCCCCAGAATCCCATCATTTTTTATTTTTACAGATTTTTTATTTTTATTTATTTTTATTTTTATGAAAAAGGACGCCACAGCGTCGCCACAAGCAAAGGGAGGTCTTTTCATGTAAAAATAAATATATATATATTTACATGAAAAAACCTCCCTTGCTTGAGGCACCGCTGCATCGTCCTTTCACGTAAAAATAAATATATATATTTTTACATGAAAAGACCTCCCTTGCTTGCGGCGCCGCAAGCAAAAGAAGCTGGGGAATCCCACGAAGAGATTCCAGGGGCAGAGCTTTGATGTCACGTATACCAGCAGGTTGCTAAGGATGCCAAGGTGATCATTTCATGGATTCCGGGGGCGGCACTAGAATAATGGAGGGAGGATAGAATCCAGGAAGTGATCACTTTGGCATCCTTAGCAACCTGCTGGTATATGTGATGTCAAACTCCACCCCCGGAATCTCTTCATGGGATTCCCCAGCTCCTTTTGTGCCTCCCGACCGGCCGACAGCTCCCCGGTGTTCGCCTTCCTCTGCTGCCACCAGCGCCCGGCTACTCCTCCTCTTTTAAGCAGATGAGAAGGAGGCAGTGGTGCTTTACGGTACTCAGCATGAACGCCGAACCGGAGCACAAATTTTTTAAAAAATTCAGGTTCGGGTCCAGTATGCCAAACATCGCAAAATTTGGTATGGACCTGAATTGTGCAGGTTCAGTTCGCCCAACACTACACATCAATCATCTCTCCATGGTATTTTTTTTAGGAATTCTACTGAAACTGTATGTCAATATATTTTATTTGCTCTTCGCTATATGTTTTGAAATACCTTTTTTTGAATGTAGAGCACTTTTCCACTCACCTTTTTTATTTCTTAAAAATAATAGTAGATTGGAATGCCAAATAAATTCTTATCCAGAATTATTATAAAAGGAGTTCAGCATTTTGTTTTTAGCTTCCTATTTCATCTTTTAAAAATCAGGTGGGTCAAGGAGATTAATTGACAACGGTAACTGTTGACGTTATTTTTCTAACTTTTCATTCAACAACAACAACAAAAAAAAAAAAGAACGGTGGCATCCATAGCAATTCCTCCTCCAATTTTTCTCCACAACAATCATGTGAGATAGGTTAGGCAGAATGATTATAACTACCAATAGAAGAGCTCAGGGTTACATGTCAAGGACCCCACAGAGTATAACTAAGTGTCAATCCTTTAAAATAGTTCAGACAGGAAACACAAGCATTAACATTATTTTTACTATAAGATTACAGTAGCAGGGTTTTACAAATGTGAAACCTTTTCTGTCCTTTGCTTTTATTTTCCAAACAACTAGAGAGTATACTTTCTGAGATGCTACCCATCTTTTCTTCCTTGGTTGATCTTTGGCATGATTGTTATCTAATCTGCAGGTGTCCCTCTTGTCTCTAATGATTACTTCCACATACTATTGCATTAAGCCAAAATCACTCAGTGAGCTGCCATGGCTGAATTTAAATTTCAACCTGTGTCTTCCAAATCCTCACTTATTAGCCATTGCATCACCCAACAGTCAAATAAAGTCCAAGCCATTAATTGCTTCTCTTGTCCTAAAAAAATAGGTTTGTGCCCTAAATGCAGTGAAGAATGGGGCAATTTGAAAGATCTTGCAATTTATTTGAGGCAGAATTGATACTTCTAACCTGCCCTATGCCCAACAAAGATTCTCCACGAAGCTGCATCTCCTACATTTAGTTCCAAACAGTGAAGGGAAGGATATCATCATAACAAAAGCATCAAAAAATATTTGGGCACTGTGGTTGGGGATAGCCAGTCTGCTCTTGTGGTTTAGCACATCAGGCTAGAATCTGGAAGTCCATGCATTTTAATCTTGCTTTAGGCACAAAGTCAGCTGGAGATCTTGGACTAATCAATCTCTATCAGCCTAGGAATCAGGCAATGGCAGACCACTTCCAAATTCTTGTCAAGAAAAGGCAGTTACCAGAGTTCAACAATGTTTTGAAGACAAAACAAGAAGACATCCGTGTGATACAGAATTTGCCAGAATATTGCAATCAATAAAGTTGTTTTCAAATCAAATTGATGTTGTAATATAATATAATTATATTATATTATAATATTACTATTGTAATGTAACTACCTGTCAACGTTCCAAATAGCATCTGAGAAATAAACCAAGTCCCAGTCCAATTCTCTCAATCAGAGCTTGATTTATTAACAGAACCATGTAAGCTATGCCATTGTCATTCCGATTCTGAATATATATATATTTATTTATTTATTTATTTATTTATTTATTTGTTTGTTTATTTATTTATTTATTTATTTATTTATTTATTTATTTATTTATTATTTATTTATCTATCTATCTATCTATCTATCTATCTATCTATCTATCTATCTATCTATCTATCTATCTATTTATTTATCTATTTATTTATTTATTTATTTATTTATTTATTTATTTATTTATTTATTTATTTATTTATTTATTTATTTATTTATTTATTTATTTATTTATTTATTTATTTATTTATTTATTTATTTATTTATTTATTTATTTATTTATTTATTTATTTATTTATTTTGTATGCCGCCCCTCTCCGTAGACTCGGGGCGGCTCACAACACAATAAAAACAGTTCCTGACAAATCTAATAATTTACAATTTAAAATTTAAAATAGTTTAAAAAACCCATTTTTAAGCAGACATACCTACAAACATACCATACATAAATTATATAGGCCTGGGGGAGATATCTCAGTTCCCCCATGCCTGACGACAAAGGTGGGTTTTAAGGAGTTTGCGAAAGGCAAGGAGAGTAGGGGCAGTTCTAATCTCTGAGGGGAGCTGGTTCCAGAGAGTTGGGGCCGCCACAGAGAAGGCTCTTCCCCTGGGACCCGCCAACCGACATTGTTTAGTTGACGGGACCCGGAGAAGGCCCACTCTGTGGGACCTAATCGGTCGCTGGGATTTGTGCAGCAGAAGGCAGTCTCGGAGATATTCTGGTCCGATACCATGAAGGGCTTTATAGGTCATAACAAACACTTTGAATTGTGACCGGAAATTGATCGGCAACCAATGCAGACTGCGGAGTGTTGGTGTAACATGGGCATATTTGGGAAAGCCCATGATTGCTCTCGCAGCTGCATTCTGCACGATCTGAAGTTTCCGAACACTTTTCAAAGGTAGCCCCATGTAGAGAGCGTTACAGTAGTCGAACCTCGAGGTGATGAGGGCATAAGTGACTGTGAGCAGTGAGTCCCGGTCCAAATAGGGCCGCAACTGGTGCACCAGGCGAACCTGGGCAAATGTCCCCCTCGCCACAGCTGAAAGATGGTTCTCTAATGTGAGCTGTGGATCGAGGAGGATGCCCAAGTTGCGGACCCTCTCTGAGGGGGTCAATAATTCCCCCCCAGGGTGATGGATGGACAGATGGAATTGTCCTTGGGAGGCAAAACCCACAGCCACTCCATCTTATCCGGGTTGAGCTTGAGTCTGTTGACACCCATCCAGGCCCCAACAGCCTCCAGGCACCGGCACATCACTTCCACTGCTTCATTGATTGGACATGGGGTGGAGATGTAAAGCTGGGTATCATCAGCGTATTGATGATACCTCACCCCATGCCCTTGGATGATCTCACCCAGAATCCCACCTAGATTAAGATTCATCTTACATCTCCCACACCCACAAGTTCATCACGAGAGCCAGTCTATGTGCAGGAGCTTATCAACTTCCTCTTCTCTTCAGTTGAGGCAGAACAATGAGATTTTCTTTTGCTGTATCACTAGGAATGAGGTGATACTTCAAATGGTTTTTCATCTAAAACTCTTTTGGAAGTTGAATAAACTATCACTACTGATCAAAAGATTTTAAAATAGTATGTATCTTCTACTGGCTTAGTTTGTATACTGGAAACAGATGTGAAACACTACTGAAGGTATCTAAAACCAGCCTCTTGTATAAATTGATATTGATCAAAAGTCTACCACTTCATCCATCGTAACAACCCTAGAACTCTTGGAGTGTGCTTTGAGAATGATGATGCATTCTATAAAATCTTGATTCTGTAGTGCCTTGTTTATGAATGACACAAATGCATGCCAGAAGACACACATTGCTCCAAACAAACACAATTTTGGGGCAGGGACATTAATTTCACATTTTATGGAATCATAGCAAATTTCTTTGTTTAGTATGAACTTGACTGGCTGTTTGAAGACTGAAATATTCAAGTCAATGAAGCATTGTTGGTATCTTTGGGTTTCAGCCTGGAATCCAGCAAATAATAATGATTGATGCCTTATCTTGTCTCACTCTACTGAAACAGATGTCATTATAGCAGATGTCAGACTCATTATGACACAATATGATTTGCCTCAAAATACAATACTGTATCACAAAACATTATCCTTGTAATAAAAAAAAAACCTGCCATAATTTTCCTCTCCCATCTACTATATGTTTGGTGACTGAGATGTAGGATTTCAACCTACATCTGACAAAATAACTTGCTGCTGCATTGTGTATTTTCAATGAAAACTGAAGAAAACAAAAACAAATATTCCAGGGTCTGACACTTGAATGGATCTAGCACTGGTTCAGTTAAAATTGGGTTGCTTGGCAGCAAAAGCAGCTCTGCATGATATAATTACACAGAAAACCTTAAGATTTTTGTTCAAATAATACAGCTGGTGGGTAGCAAATCCATCAGGAGGTTTTTGGCCTCTCCTTAAGTGTACAAGTATTACCTTTTATGGATGTTTTAATAAAACTAACTGGACAGTTATTTGCATGTTATTGCTTTTTAATTTTAAAAAGAATATTATATTGTTATACATAAATAAACTTTAAAAAAGATCTAAAGGCAATTATTTAAATGTGATTCATTAGATATTGATAGATATAATTTTGTTTGCAAAGACAAAAAATGAAACGCGTGATGGTCAATTTGACAAAAGTGTATGTTTTACAACTTTCAGAATCTATAGCAATCTATGATTACAAAGACTGACTCTTAGGACAAACTTCACTGTAGCATTCTGACGTTCAGTGGAACTAGCTTACTATACTATGAAGTAAATGATAAATTAGAAATATTCATGCTTTAAGCTAATCTTTAAACTAATACATTAAATCAGAAGATAAAATAATTTATCTTTACCTGTCACCTATTATTTCACAACACTAGCCATAAAAAGCTAAGTTCTATAAACCTACCTGCACATCTTTTAAAATAGCTCACTTGCAATATTAATTGAAATGCTTTAATTTATTTGTTTGTTTGTTGAACAAGTATAGGATAGTAGTTTTATAAGCATAACATAGAATAATATTTGTTCACATGCCAGGAATATATCATGAACAACATGTAGATTATGCAATATGTAGATGTAATTTTGATAATTTATCTTTATTTTCATAGTTAGTCTTTCCACAAAGTAGAAAGATGAAGTTTGTGGTTCAGGTAATGTGTGTGAACCTATCTTGATCTAACTCTCCTTCAGAGGGCTAATGTTGATGAGAAATTTTTAGTGATCATTGCCAGAAGAATGAAATGCTTATCCAGGCACCACTTGTTTGTTTGTTTGTTTGTTTGTTTGTTTGTTTTGTCCAATACACAATAATACACAATGAAGGTTATAGAGGATATAGTAGAGAAAAAATATGAGATATAGGAGAGACAATAGGACAGAGGATGGAAGGCACTCTAGTGCGCTTATGTACGCCCTTTACTGACCTCTTAGGAACTGGAGAGGTCAACCGTGGATAGTCTAAGGGTAAAATGTTGGGGGTTAGGGGATGATACAACAGAGTCCAGTAATGAGTTCCACGCTTTGACAACCCGATTACTAAAGTCATATTTTTTACAGTCAAGTTTGGAGCGGTTAATATTAAGCTTGAATATGTTGTGTGCTCTTGTGTTGTTGTGGTTGAAGCTGAAGTAGTCTTTCACAGGCAGGACATTGCAGCATATGATCTTGTGGGCAATACTTAGATCATGTTTAAGGCATCATAGTTCTAAGCTTTCTAGGCCCAGGATTGAAAGTCTAGTCTCCTAGGGTATTCTGTTTCGAGTGGAGGGGTGAAGGGCTCTTCTGGTGAATTATCTTTGGACATTTTCAAGGGTATTAATGTCTGAGATGGGATATGGGTTCCAAACTGATGAGCTGTATTTGATGATTGGTGTGGCGAAAGTTTTGTAAGTTCTGGTAAGTAGTTAAATTGTTCATGACATGTACCAAAATGGGAATGGAACGGAATGGAACTGAAGTTCAACTTTAGAGAAAGACATCTGTCATGATCATAGGATTATGATTAGCTAGGATTTTTTAATTTTGCATTCCCTAGCAATCACAGCAATTTCTTTTGGAACAATAACAAGTATGAAGCTGTTTTTATTTCAAACTTTAACTAACTTTATAATATAAAGGCTTCTCCTGCCTCTTCTCTCTGTCTCTTTCTACTTTTTTTGCCTTTCCTCTGTTCTACTTTCATAGTAAATTAAATTAGCTAGAATACCCAGGAGACATTAAAAAAAACTTCAAAGCATGCCCACAAATAATATATAAAATAGGTATAGTATGAATACCAACAGAGCTTCAGATTTAAGTCCAGGAACCATTTGTTTAATGAATTGGGTTTGTCTCAGAGGCTTGAAACCAGAATAGAAAATACATACAAGCATGCACCACACCAATCAAAGGTACAAATCAAATCAGTTGAGCACTTTCTGTTTGTAGCCTCTCCTGAACTTTCCTAAGCAATTGCTGACTGCCTGAGAAGTAGTAAAGCCCCAAATAATGAAAGATTTGAATAAGGGGATTAGACTTTTGAAACATCTAATTAAAAATATCCTTTTATATGAAGACAAAGTGATAAAATAGGACTAGGATAAATTTTTCTTTGTTAGTTGTTAAATTTATTTGCTGTTTATCTTACCATGGAGCTACTCTAGGCAACTTACAATAATAAAAACAAAGAAAGAAAAGAAGTAAAATAATAGAATAATAAAATAAACAACAAAAACCCAGTTAGAATATATCAATATGATAAAATATATATAAAAGACTTGTCTCCTTAACAAAGCGATATGTCTGTCCTAGACATCTTCTTTCTTGACTACTGCAATGTGCTGTGCATGGGCCTGTTCTTCAAAAGTATCCAAAAGTTTTAATTGATTCAAAAATGATGCAGCCCACAAGTGCAGACCTAGTGTGCCCATGTGTCATCTCTCCTGCAGAAGCTGCATTGGCTGGCAATTTGCTTCCAGGTCCAATTTAATTTCACATTCCATTTGTCACTTTCAAAGCCCTACATGGATTGAGACAATATTATTTGAAGGACTATTTTTCCCCTGGTCACATCTATCTGACCCATCAGGATGGCGAGGCAAGGAATGTCTCTCTCCTAAGGAGATTCATCTAGCAGGCTCAAGAAGAAGGGCCTTCTCCTCGTGTCCCTCCCTGTGGAACTTTATCCCTGAGGAGATAGGGTTGGCTCCTATTTTGACACTCTTTCACAAGATCTTGAAATCCTGATTTTACCAATGAACCCATCGAGGGGCTTATTTGATTTATTGATTCTTGTCACCCATGAGGGAGAGGAGGTAATAAATGTGCCACGGTGGCACTGAAAAAGGGGAAAATCACTGAAAGTGAGGGCATTGAAATGCCAAATGGTCAAACCAACAAGTCCCACCAGCCAGAAGCCTACAGATACTTGGGCATCTTGCAACTGGATAATATCAAGCATGGCCATGTGAAAACTGTGATCAACAAAGAATACATCCAGAGGACCAGAAAAATTTTGAAGAGCAAACTGAATGGTGGCAACACTATCAAGGCTATAAATACGTGGGCCATACCTGTAATTAGATACACAGCTGGCATAGTGAACTGGACTCAAGCAGAGCTGGACAACCTGGATAGGAAAACCAGAAAATTAATGACGATCCATCATGCACTACACCCTTGCAGTGATGTTGACCGCCTTCTGCCACACGAGTCCCAGTGACCGGTTCGGTCCCACAGAGTTGGCCTTCTCCGGGTCCTATCGACTAAACAATGTTGTCTGGCGGGACCCAGGGGAAGAGCCTTCTCTGTGGTGGCTCTGACCCTCTGGAACCAGCTCCCCCCTGAGATTAGGATTGCCCCCACCCTCCTTGCCTTTCGCAAACTCCTTAAAACCCACCTCTGCCGTCAGGCATGGGGGAACTGAAACATCTCCCCCTTGCCCATGTTGTTTTGGTGTTAGATTGATTGTGTGCTTTTTTTTAATATTCTGGGGTTGTTTTTTATGAATTTTTTAGCTTAACATTGTAATTGGATTGGTGGGTATTTGATTTGTTATTATGTATTGTTTTTACCTTGTTGTGAGCCGCCCCGAGTTTGCGGAGAGGGGCGGCATATAAATCCAATAAATCTAATCTAATCTAATCTGTATTTACCAAGGAAAATAGGCGGCAGAGGACTTTTGCAAGTGAAGCAGACAGTAGAAGAAGAGAAGCATGCATTAGCTGACTATGTGAAGGGGAGCAAAGAGTCAGCGTTGATGGAGTCAACAATAGGAAGCTTCTCAAGGTGAAGCAAACTAAGGATCAGTACAGAAAAAATGTAATTCAATGTTGTATGGACAGTTGGCAGAACAAAGCATTGCATGGCCAGTTCGGAGAAGATTGAAGGCAAAGTGGATAAAGAAAAGACCTGGTCATGGCTTACAAGTGGAGCACTCAAAAAGGAGACAGAAGGACTAATACTGGTGGCACAAGAACAGGCCATTAGAACAAATGCTGTCAAAGCCAGAATTGAAAAATCAACAGATGTTCCAAAGTGCAGACTCTGTAAAGGAACAGATGAAACAATCGATCACATACTCAGCTGCTGCAAAAAGATCACACAGACTGACTACAAGCATAGACATGATGCTATGGCACAGATGATCCACTGGAACTTGTGCCGGAACTACCATTTACCAATGGCAAAGAACTGGTGGGATCATAAGCCCAAAAAAGTGGTCGAAAATGAGCAAACAAAACTACTGTGGGACTTCCGACTTCAGACTAACTGAATTCTGAAGCATAACACACCAGACATTGTGATCGTGGAGAAAAAGAAAGTACGGATCATCAACATCGCAATCCCAGGAGACAGCAGAATTGAGGAGAAGCAACTAGAGAAATTAGTGAAATACAAAGATCTAAAAATCGAGCTGCAACGACTCTGGCATAAGCCAGTGAAGGTGGTCCCAGTGGTACTTGGCACGCTGGGCGCAGTACCAAAGAATCTCATCAGACATTTGAAAACCATTGGAATTGACAAAATCTCCATCTGTCAATTGCAAAAGGCCGCTTTACTGGGATCGGCAAACATAATTCACCGCTACATCACGCAGTCCTAGGTGCTTGGCAAGCGCCAAACTGGTGATGAAATACGAAATCCAGCATAGTGATCTCGTTTGCTGTGTTGTACTGACATAATAATAATAATAATTATTATTATTATTATTATTATTAGTAGTAGTAGTAGTAGTAGTAGTAGTAGTAGCAGCAGCAGCAGTATTAGCAGTATTATTTAGGGGATTATTGCTTTTAAATTTTTTATATATAGGGTTTTTATCTTTGTAAGTTGCCCAGAGTCACAGAGAGTGGAGGAGCTATATAAAATTTCTTAAACAAATAATGCCACATACAGTAGTACTTGCCCCAATGAAAAGAAATTCAGAACTTGGGAGTGGGAGGGAAGAGGTAAAATTTTAAGATAGTAAAGTTCTATCCCTTTTTAGATGTCTTCCATGATTTGACATATTTGACACAAATAAAAAGGGTAGACTTGCAAATATAGGTTTGCAATTATGGTATTGGTTTTTTTCTGGTTACCTTAAACCACTTACCTCTTACTCTGAACACTTTACCAATTTTGAACAGTATCATTGGCCATTGCATTTCACATTTACCAAAACAAACAAAAACAAAACCCACCAACTAATTAATAAAATATTTTCCTGTCATTGTGGAATGCAAAATATAACAAAGCATTTTAAAAGAACGTCATAAAATATTCTCTGTTCCATTAAAAATATAGCAGAATTCTAACACCTTTATACTCCTCCATTTAACATAATTTCAACAATGCCTGAGGTTTTCCACACATAATAATATTAAATGGATATACTGTTATGAAAACCAATTATGAGCCTCTAGCTCTGTAGAGCAACTCCAATTCAGGAGCACAGAAACTTGGTTGTGTCCTTCTAAATTTGTTTTCTATTCAAAAGAACTATTTTTCCATAAATATCTTTATATAGGGCACATAATATATAAATATCTTTATATAGGGTATATCATATATATAGTTTTGTAACACTGGATTATTGACCTTTGTAATAATGACATATCCTATATCAAGATACACCTCAATTCTGGCTCTAAATTAGCAGAGTTTTACATGAAGGAGTGGATCAAACATGATTTAATTTCTAACACAGTGGGGGGTTTTTGAAGAAGAATCTTTATGAAATTGCTGTATTGAATAATTGCTTAAGCAACAGCGCTGGAATCAGTCAGTTGTGTTTGAAGTCATTTAATCAGTAATTTAAGAAAATTGTTTATCCCCGCTCAAAGCAGCTCTTTAGATGATATATGGATCTTGATTATTTATTTATTTATTTATTCAATTTTTATGCCGCCCTTCTCCTTAGACTCAAGGCGGCTTACAACATGTTAGCAATATGGCCTCTAATGATGTCTGCATGTCTAAAAGAAACAACCTATTTAAATAACCTGTTCCCCAGCCAATGGTGTTGAGGTAGACAATGGAAATAGAAGAACAGAAAATATAAGTAAGTAAACTAATATGAGATGAGAACTCATAAGCTCAATGGGAGCTACTGTTCATCATGTGGCTGGTAATGGACGGACAGATGGGATTGTCCTTGGGAGGCAGAACCCACAGCCACTCCGTCTTATCCGGGTTGAGTTTGAGTCTGTTGACACCCATCCAGGCCCCAACAGCCTCCAGACACCGGCACATCACTTCCGCTGCTTCGTTGACTGGACATGGGGTGGAGATGTAAAGCTGGGTATCATCAGCGTACTGATGATACCTCACCCCATGCCCTTGGATGATCTCACCCAGGGTTTCATGTAGATATTAAATAGCAGGGGGGAGAGGACCGACCCCTGAGGCACCCCACAAGGGAGAGACCTCGGAGTCGACCTTTGACCCCCCCACTAACACTGACTGCGACCGGCCGGAGAGGTAGGAGGAGAACCACTGAAGAACAGTGCCCCCCACTCCCAACCCCTCCAGCCGGTGCAGAAGGATACCATGGTCGAAGGTATCGAAAGCTGCTGAGAGGTCAAGGAGCACCAGGACAGAGGATAAACCCCTGTCCCGGGCCCGCCAGAGATCATCCATCAACGCGACCAAAGCAGTTTCCGTGCTGTAACCGGGCCTGAAACCTGACTGCTGGGGACCTAGATAATTGGCTTCTTCCAAGGACCATTAAATACCATTCTGGCATAATGCAAGAAAGAAAAGCTAAAGAAATCATTCCCATTTCCTCAGCTTTTTTCATTTGATAAGTTAATTGCCTACATTCTTATAAATATGTCAAAAAGAAGCAGAACACAAAACAATACAGAATGGCATTAGATCAGTTAATTCTTTTTTTCTTTTGTTTAGATTTGATCATAACATTAGAAAAATCCTTTGTACTAAAATTCATTTTATCATCCCACAGTTGCTAGGTGAATGTATTATTTAACACAATATTGTCACTTGTGTTAAAGAGCAAATTTAACATGTTCATTTACAATCATTATTGTTGGATATACCAAAGAATCAGAAGTCCATAGACATCTGGTAGACTTTTGTGCTCACAATCCTTTCACAGAAGATTTCTCCCCCTCAACTAATTCCCTCATTGAAACCAGTTGGGGATAATTGATGTCTGTGACATCACAGTTGACATAAACTAGGAAGAAATTATTCTTCCTTCCCCTATTTGGAGATATCACCAGAGGTAAAATTTCCTTTCAAAGGATGAAATTCTAAATCTTTAGTGGGAATATCTAATCCAGTCCACAGTTTCAGGCATCATACGTTTTAAGCTTTAGAAAATATACATTTTAGAAAATATATTTTCCTATGTTCATGTTAGAGTATTTATTTAATTTTATTGTCATTCTTATTATTTATTATTTATATATGTAGGATCTACTAAGAAGACAAATCAGCTTATTCTAGGAGACTAAAGGGAAATAATCATATTTAGTCAACCTTAACTTGTAGCCTGCTACATTGTTTTAAACGACAGTGGTACCTCATCATACAAACTTAATTGGTTCCAGGAGGAGGTTCGTAAGGTGAAATGTTTGTAAGATGAAACAATGTTTCCCATAGCAATCAATGTAAAAGCAAATAATGCGTGCAAATCCTTCAGGAAAATCCCAAACTTTAGAAGGGAGGCGAACAGAGGGCAGGGAGGAGCAGCTAAAGGGGGCGGTGGAAGAAGCAAGGCTAGGCTAAAGGGTGAGTGGGAAGGAAGAAAGGCAAGGGGGGGCGCCCCTCCCTTTCCTTTCTTAAAAAGACACCCTTTCAGTTCCTTTGCAAGCACGTTGTTCTTTTCAAAATGTTTCCTACTCCAAGCAGCCCCTCCCTCCTCCCCTTTCTTTCTTAAAAAGACACCCTTTCAGTTCCTTTGCAAGCACGTTGTTCTCTTCAAAATGTTTCCTCCCCCAAGCTGCCCCTCCCTCCTCCCTTTTCTTTCTTAAAAAGACAGCCTTTCAGTTCCTTTGAAAGCACATTGTTCTCTTCAAAATGTTTCCTCCCCCAAGCTGCCCCTCCCTCCTCCCTTTTCTTTCTTAAAAAGACACCCTTTCAGTTCCTTTGAAAGCACGTTGTTCTTTTCAAAATGTTTCCTAGTCCAAGCAGCCCCTCCCTCCTCCCCTTTCTTTCTTAAAAAGACACCCTTTCAGTTCCTTTGCAAGCACATTGTTCTCTGCAGAATGTTTCCTACTCCAAGCAGCCCCTCCCTTTTCTTTCCATAAAAAAGGGGGGGGAAAGAAACCCCTTCATCCCAGCAGCAGCTGCTTGGGTTCGTAAGGTGAAAATAGTTCGGAAGAAGAAGCAAAAAAATCTTAAACACCGGGTTCGTATCTTGAAAAGTTTGTTAGAAGAGGCGTTCATAAGATGAGGTACCATTGTATAGAAAAGTTTAAGTAATATCTGCCCACAATCACTTTAATCTTCTGCTCTCAAACAAAGTAGTCATTCATCCCATATGGTGTTCATTTGCAAGGTAAGAAGTAGCTTGTCTTAAAAATCATTGTGCATATAAATTTTATATGCACAATGACATATGGAGACCATAATACAGGCTTCATCAAAATTGTTTTATAGTGTTTTGAATATTATGCTATAACCTAGCCATTCATCAAAATTATACTGTAGCACTTCTACTGGATATACTTGTTGCATTGATGAGTCTAAATCCCTTCTGACCAATGGATGTATTTGTGTTTATGTGTATCTATAATAGAGACACAAGATCAGTGTGTGGAATTATTTTCAATCATATATTATTTAACAATTATAAAATTACATACTATATAATGTACAATTGATTCACGTGTAAAGTTATAAGACTAATTCAGGCTGCTATTTTTTTTACATTTGGTATAAAGTTTAAATTCATCACATTTTATAAATTGCTTTATTTTAGTGCCATGTTATATAAATTCCTAGGAAATAAGCAAAGCATTCTCATCTCTAAAACAAGTAATACCAATGACGTTTTTGTGAAAAAATATATTTAGTATTCTCAAAAAAATACTTGTCCATATTAAGAAATGACATCTCAAAAGATTCTATTAGAAGTTGATCACTCTGGATTATTTTGAAATGTAGTCATGCTTACAGTATTCATGCTCAAACCATTAAATTTTTAATTAGTCACAATTAAGTTTCAATGAATCTCTTCTAAATGTAACTAAATATAAAACCAGTGTACTCATTGATCCATATTTTTAAAAAAATACAAACTATCTTAATATTTTTAAAAGACATCCATCATTTACAGAAATATCTCTCTTTGGGATTATATTAGAACTGGACTGTAAATTCTAAACTGCAATTGTTCATTCATAGAAAAATCCATATTAGTAATGACTGGGTATAGATAACAAAACAGATGGCTATGAATATAACAATGGTATAATAAAAGATGGGTCTTGGTTTTTAATTTCTCACACATATCTACAGGATGGCTATTTAAATTTTCAACCAGTGCAATTTAGTTATGATCTGTAGGGGCCATTCCAATTGAGTAGCATTTAATCTTTATCTTGAGGGGTTTTATTTGGTATAGCCTAATGACCAGATGCAACAAAAGACACAGCTTCCCCATTTTTTAGCCATTACGGACAAGAGTCATTTTTAGTTATGACCCTTCAACCGCTAAACAAAGAAATCTATGCTTAATAGAATAACAGAAGTGTAAGGGACCTTTGAGGTCTTTTAATCAAACCCCCTGCTTTAGCAAGAAACTATTTCAGATAAATGATTGTCCAATCTCTTCTTTAAAAACCTCCAGCAATGGAGCATGCAAACCTTCTAGAGGCAAATCGTTCCACTGATTAATTGTTCTAATTGTCGGAAAATTTCTCCTTAGTTCTAGATTGGTTCCCCTTGGTTAGTTTCCATCCATTGCTTCTTGTTCTGCCTTCAGGTGCTTTGGAAAACAGGTTAACCCCCTCTTCTTTGGGGCAGCCTCTTAAATATTGGAATACTGCTATCATATCACCTGTAGTCCTTCTTTTCATTAATCTAGATATACCCAATTCCTGCAACTGTTCTTTGTATGTTTAGCTTCCAGTCACCTATTAGTCTTTGCTGCTTTTCTCTGCACTCTGGTGCAGAGTAAAGAAACACTTCTCTGAAATAGCATCTGTTTGCTGATTACCTATCAATAATATGAGCTGTAAAGTCTTTTATTTTTTTCCAGTGGGACTGTCAAGGTAACCTGGTCTACCCAGTTATGGGACGGGTTATGCTACTTCTGCTTCCACCTTTCAGTCCCAATCCAGGCAGTCACTTAGGAAGCAAACTATTTTTGTGTCAAATTTTTATTTACGGACAAATAAATAAGGTCTCCCTTTATTTCTTTGTGGGTAAATAAAAGTTCAATACAGTATGAGCTGTAGTTTTTACATATACTCTGTGCTTCTACGTATTTCAATAGGGAGGAACTTCATTAGATTTCTCACATATATTGTTTGCATTTACAATGTTGTATGCTGTCCTCAGTCAGTGGCTCCAAGAAGAGCAGCATAGAAGTCTAAGAAATAAGTACATATACAAGCAAATGAACGAATGAATACATTTTAATTCTTATATTTTTTTAATGAGGCATTTCAGTTTACACTGTGTATCTTTCTCACTCCTTTGTTTGTTTGTTTGTTTGTTTGTTTGTTTTATTGTTAGAGTTGAAAGGGACCATGAAGGCCATCGAGTTCAACCCCCTGCCCAAGCAGGAACCCTATAGTACACCAGTCAAGTGGCAGTTCAATCTTCTCTTAAAAATGTCCAGAGTGTTGGAGTTCACAACGTCCGCTGGCAGGTTGTTCCATTGGTTGATCGCTCTGACCGTCAGGAAGTTCCTCCTTATCTCCATGTTGAATCTCTCCTTGGTCAGCTGCCAGCCATTGTTCCTCATCCCTCTGGTGCCCTGAAGAATAAAGTGATCCCCTCCTCTCTCCTTATCATGAACACAGCTATGACATTAAAAAAAAATAAAGATATCCTTGAGTCAAGTCTCAAATACTGATCTATGCTTAGTTTTCAGTTTCTACTTTGTTTGAGAATATGAAAAACAATTCCCTTTATTAAAAACTTTGGAAAGAAATAGTTGGTTACATCACAGTCTTTTAAAACCATTATAAATGTTCACTCCAACTTTTCAATATTTCCTCTGTTTTAGATAATCTCTTTCCTTCCATTTCAAGTATTTGTGCTGCACCCATTTAGAAGCAAGAGCTGACTGCTGTAATTGCTAGAGAAAATTGGAAACTGAAGAATTTTGCAAATAAAAGGCTTGGGGTACACTTAATTACAAACTTTTAAAGTTGAGATGAGGAATACAGGTAGTCCCCGACTTATGACGTTGATCCGTTCTGTTAGTACAAGGTACATGGTTGTTAGGGTTTGCCATTATAAACTACCTATTGTAGTCTCTTGTACTATCACTTTAAATATTTTGGGCTGGTTCGCCATAAGAGGGCACCAGTACTCCTTCCCTCAATGATGCTTTATCACTCATTCACTTTTGCTTTGCCTTGAGGGGGGAGTGTACTTGCTTAGTGCTTGGGTTTGCTTAGTGCTTATTATGGATTGTTTCTATTTTGTATATATGTAAATATTAAGCATAACTAAGTCTGTGTCTTTTTCTTTGGTTTTACCACACATCCACATTCTGTTAAAATTCTCTGCTCAGTGTATGTCAAAGGTCTCATAGCCTAGCTATACCGAGACGTACCAACACATTCCTATGGTGGATTGTAAGCCGAATTTCAGTGTAAGTCGGAATCTTCCCCCATTTTGCTCTAACACTGTCTTGCTTGATTCCTCCCAAGCCTGTAGCATGGCCAGCTACTCTAAAGCTCAATTTGAGCTTTGAATACGCAAATTTGAAGGGCCTTGCTGCCCCCGGGTCGTCACATCATGACATCACCACGGTGACTAAATAAATTGCCTGCTTGCTAAAGCACTTCATTCATGCCTTCTTCCAACCCCCGCGGTTCAGAAAGCACCACAGCCAGAGAATGCCAGTGATTCTGGAGCAGTGAGAGCAAACCAAGTGAGCGCAGTGTGGCAGGAGGAGGGGGCTGGTTTCGTGTCGTAATCATGAAACACTGTAAGTCGGGGAGGGTGTAACCTGGGGACTACCTATACAGTACCTTTACCTAAGAACGCCTTTACTTACAAACTTTTCTAGATAAGAACCAGGTGTTCAAGACTTTTTTGCCTCTTCTCAAGAATGATTTTCCACTTACAAATCCGAACCTCTAAAACTGTAATAGAAAAAGGCAGGGAGAAGTGTCCATGGGGCCTCTCTAGGAATCTCCTGGGAGGAAACAAGGCCGGAAAAGGTGGGGAGAAGCCTCCGTGGGGCCTCTCTAGGAATCTCCTGGGAGGAAACAGAGCCAGAAAAGGTGGGGAGAAGCCTCCGTGGGGCCTGTCTAAGTATCTCCTGGGAGGAAACAAGGCCTCCACCTTCCCTGTGTTTTTCCCAATCGTATGCCATTATTTGCTTTTACATTGATTCCTATGGGAAAAATTGCTTCTTCTTACAAACTTTTCTACTTAAGAACCTGGTCACGGAATGAATTAAGCTCATAAGTAGAGGTACCACTGTAGAACAAAAAAAACCCCTATTGTTCCTTATCACCATCAACAATTTATTGACCTTTAGACTGAAATGAAAACATTCTGTTCATATTTCTCCCCGAATAATTTTTCCCAAAACAATATACATTATTTAAAAATAAAATATCCCTGAGATTTTTCTCTGCAATTTATAAGGATGCTTGAAATATGAACATAGACTACATTCTAGCAGAGCTCATTCATGTCTGAAAATTAAGC
The DNA here is from genome assembly GCF_031021105.1 of Erythrolamprus reginae. Classification (NCBI taxonomy): domain Eukaryota; kingdom Metazoa; phylum Chordata; class Lepidosauria; order Squamata; family Dipsadidae; genus Erythrolamprus; species Erythrolamprus reginae. Next base: position 36,770,856 of record NC_091963.1, on the reverse strand, counting down.
TAGCTATTCTCGCCTCCATTGCCTTGTATTTTCTCAATCCCTGGAAAATAAAGAGATTTAGTTCTAAAGTTACTCAGCATTTCATGAAGCTGCACTTGCTCCACTCTCTTTTAATATGGTAATGCCCCTGATAACAGCAGCACAATAATTAATAGCAGATTTTGTCAATTTTCTGCTTGACAAAATCCTCTCTAAGCTTCACCTACATCTTTTCCCATCGTGCAAGATTATATTCTTTATTTTCCTCTTTTTAACCCTTTGCATTCTTTATTTTCCTCTTTTTAACCCTTTGCAATGCATCCCAATTTGATGATCAAAGACATTCAGCAACACCTTCAACGGGAATGCAAACCTGAGCTCTGCCTGTTGTTTAAACAACCACAAAATCTGTCCACTTTTAATTGTCTTCAATAGTTTCCTTTAGGGATCCTGTACATTATTTACACCCATCAGCATGCAACTGGTTAAGGAAAAACAGCACATGTCACAATATACTGTCCAGACATTATATCTAGAATTGAAGCACGAAATTGCAGCCCTTACAACCCCTTGTCTAACAAATTATAGGCTTTCAAAAGACATTAAAATCCTGCACCATCTTAGCAGGACTGTCTATATTACAGCACTCACCTACCTCCTGGCAACAGAATTACCAGGCTGAACTGCTCCCTTGTGACATCACAATGAGATGTAAGCTTGTCTATAAAGAAAGAATAGCATATTTTATTTTTTGAGGGATATTCCCTACATCATGTCCTCAAACCCAGTGGATTTACTATCCTTCTCCTCTCTACATGAACATTAACAAAATGTTTTAGGGAGGTAATTTAAATGTATTCACTTCCTGCCCCTTTCTGTTTCACGCTGTGGAGCTTCTGAGGCTATATTGTTATTATACTATTCTTATAAAGGACACATCTCAATTTTGTCCCTGCTTAAATGGCCATTTCAACAACAGAAACAAATATTCTCCCCCTCACCCATATACCCCTGCTTACCATGTCACGATTGTAAAAGTCCGTTTGAACTTTATCGTGGAGGCGATGGATTTAAGAGCTCTAATCATTTATTCAAAACAAGATTTCTTTTATTACGAAAGTAAAAATAAACATTGCCTGAGTAGACAAAAGAACAAATACCTTACAGTAAGGCAGAGAAGAACAATGGACTTTTACAATCGTGACAACGCCAAGACATTTCTGGCCATTGTAGCCAGTCTCTATTTTGTACCAGCTACTTATTCTGCATTCAACTCTCTCTCTCTCTCTATTTTTTTTAAAAGGCCTATTCAGGTGGTCTAGAGGGAGGCTGTCAGAACTGGCAGCCTGAACCAAGGGATTTTCCTTCAGCATCCAAATGACATGCTGTGGTGAGAGAATTAAACAGATGACTAACTAATGCTCTTTTGCCTTCAGATGGAGATAGTACTGCCAACTTGTAAACCAGGGGCTGACACCTGGAGCGGGTGGGGGTATGTGTGAATTAAACCTTCCTGTGATTGTATTGCCACTTTCTAATCATGACTGCTTGTCTGCTCTCAAGTGCCTGTATTGAAAGCCTTCTCACTTCTCTGAGGTTTGTTTGCCAAAACCCTCAGCACAGCTTCGGCTGTAAACATTTATCAGGGAGAGAGGCACCATCTCTGACACTGGCTGGGAATAGTTGGCTTTTAGGTATTTAATTAAAACATTAAGCATGGGAAGGGAGGAGAGGAAAACTCTTTGTGTCAACACGTGAATAGATCAGTTTGACAGCCAACGAGGTCTGCTAGAATAGAGCTTGCCTGCAAATGTTTTCTTCATGTGTTTCCCTCCTCCTGCCCGCCTTCTTACACTGCTTTGTATAAGAGCTGCAATAACTTGAGCTTCGCTCTGCCTCATGCTGTTAGTTGTGGCTTTGAGATGGCGCCCCATGCTGTCATTCCCCTGATTCTTTCAATCTGGTTGTTAGCTTTAATTTCTGGAATCAAGATTGGATTGTGACAAGGGCTTGTAATGAAAAGTAGGAAAGAAAAGTGGGTGGAAGTCTGTGGATGGGCTGCACTTAGAGAATACTCAAATTGCGAATGAGGGTAAATATGTTTGTCCCACAATAACGTCGCAAGATCCAATCGGAGTCAGTCAGATCTGTAGAAAGAAGTTCCCTGGTGATGGGTTCCAGCACAAGCCTGAAAACTTGAAAGACTAAACCTTTGGTCCAGGTGACCATCTCAGGTTGGGTCCTGCATTTCCTATTAGTCAGCACATATTTATTTATTTTATTTATTTATTTATTGGATTTGTATGCCGCCCCTCTCTGTAGACTCGGGGCGGCTATCAACAGTGGTAAAAACAACATGCGACAATGCAATACTAAAACAGCTAAAAACCCTTATTTTAAAACCAATCATACATACAAACATACCATACATAAATTGTAGAAGCCTAGGGGGAAAGAATATCTCAGTTCCCCCATGCCTGACGACAGAGGTGGGTTTTAAAAAGCTTACGAAAGGCAAGAAGGGTGGGGGCTATTCTAATCTCTGGGGGGAGTTGGTTCCAGATGGCTGGGGCTGCCACAGAGAAGGCTCTTCCCCATGGGTCCCACCAAACGACATTGTTTAGTTGACGGGACCCGGAGAAGGCCCACTCTGTGGAACCTAATTGGTCGCTGGGATTCGTGCGGCAGAAGGCGGTCCCGGAGATAACATGGCCCGGTGCCAACACTTTGAATTGTGGCCGGAAACTGATCGGCAACCAATGCAGACTGCGGAGTGTTGGTGTGACATGGGCATATTTAGGGAAGCCCATGATTGCTCTCGCAGCTACATTCTGCACGATCTGAAGTTTCCGAACACTTTTCAAAGATAGCCCCATGTAGAGAGTGTTACAGTAGTCGAGCCTCGAGGTGATGAGGGCATGAGTGACTGTATAGATAATGACCAAACTTAATTCTTCGGATTTTGCAAATTACCCAATTTCGGGGTTGCACAATTGTATATAGAATGGGGAGCTATGCCACAACCGAAATCTAAACAATCTCTTATAGTCATAGCATTTAAATCCCTACTAATGTGGATTTATTGTAATTTATACCAGTAAAATTGAATGCTTGTATGCTATTGCATTCGGAGGGGGGGGCAACAGACTTCATACCCAGATCCCTCATTCTATATCCAGTCATCCCACCCTTTCTTGCTGTAACCGTTCATTCCAGCACTAAACCCCATCCACCCTCCTTACCTGATTAAAACTATTTAAACCCCCCACCCCCACAGTCCCTGTTGTATCCTGAAATGGCTACCTTGTAACGCTGTAAATAGTTTGTTCCTCTTTTCCAGCGCTGTCTGAGCCCAAGCAGGAAGTCGCTCCTGATTGGCTCAGACGCGGCCGGCTCTCGCTTTGGCGGGAACCGCAAAAGTATAAAAGAAGCGGCTTCTCCCTGCAGAGCCAGTCGGTACTCGCTGAATCGTCACTTTACCTTGCTGAGCTGTCACTTATTCTCTGAGCTGAATAAAAGTACCGATTGCTCAAACCCTGTCTCTGGGTCTACTTCACTGGCGACGAACGAACGGAAGAACTTCGCGTGCAACATGGACAAAATCCAGATCGGCCAGGCTCCAGAACTTTTCGATGCCGAGAAAATGACTTGGGACGAGTACATGGCCACCTTCGAGATATTCCTCGAGGCGGCGGGAATGCAGGACGCCGGAGCCGATCGCAGACGGGCTATTTTTCTAAACTACTGCGGCGCAGAGATCCGTAGACTTGCCCAAACTCTCACCGAACCAGAACAAGCAAGAGCCACAGCGTGGGACGTCCTTCAACAGAAACTAGCGAGCCATTTTAAACCAACCAGACCAGCCGTGGTTTACCGGCATCAATTTCACATGATGGCTCAGAGAGAAACCGAGTCGATAAGCCAATTCACAACGCGGCTTCGAACGGTACTCGCTCAATGCAAGTTTCAAGATCCGGAAGCTCGCCTCACCGACGCCTTGATTTTCGGCATGAAGAACCACACAGTGAGAAGTAAACTCCTCACCGAAGATGAGCCGACTCTACAAACCGTAATCAAATTAGCGCAAACCGCGGAAGCAGCCGACGCAGCGGCAAGAGAATTAAAAGAGCACGGAAGGCGAGAAACCATTGCCAAAATCGACGCCGAGTCTCCCAGCGCCATGGGAACAGATGTCCGCGGCCAGCTAACTAGCAACGGGGACGACTGCCTCCTCCTGCAAGACCAACCGAGACACCCTAGAGCTACTCATCCAGCCCCCTGCGCGGGCTGCCGGGGAAATCACCAGCGCCATCGATGCCCGTTCCGCGACACCACTTGCCGCCGTTGCAACCGGAGAGGCCACATCGCCATCGCATGCAGGGCAACGGCACCAGAAGAAACTTTTGCCACACAACAATACCAGCGACCCCAAAACCACCCCCCCCAATCGCGAGAAAGGAGACCGTTCCGCAACTCGGGTCAAAGGAATTACCCCACCGCTAACCGAGACTACAATAGAGGTAACTCTCAATATTCCGTGAATAACACGGCAACCAAAAAGGGGGCTAAAATTGTTATCTCGTTGTTGCTAAATAACCAGCCTTGCTCAATGGAGCTAGATACGGGTTCGAGATATACCATCATGCCCTGGGAAAAATTTAAGCTATATATGCCTAATGTGTCTGAGGCTGACCTAATTCAAACCTCTTTGGTGATCAGAGACTTCCAAGGGGGGGTAATCTCGGTCCTGGGAACTGCAAATGTACCTATTGTATTTAAGAATGTCAAATGTACCCTTCCCATGCTTATTGTGACGGGGGCCAAACACTCCCTGCTAGGGCTAGCATGGATGGAACCGTTGGGGATTGAAATTTCGGGTGTGTGTAATGTAAACTGTGATATTATGCCTAACTTTGTGAAAGAGTTCCCTGAAGTGTTCAGCCCCACCTTAGGATTGTATAAGGGAACCCCCATATCTTTCTCTATTGACCCCAAGGTCCCACCAGTTAGACTGAAACCTCGCAGGGTTCCCCTCCCGCTTCTCCCCAAGCTAGACTTACAGCTGGACAAACTCATTAGTCAAGGTATCTTGGTCCCTGTGGAACAGGGGCCATGGGAAACTCCCATAGTGACACCCCTGAAGCCAGATGGCTCCTTAAGAGTTTGCGCTGATTACAAATCAACCCTGAATAAGGCACTCCAACACCACCCCTACCCCATTCCGGTTGTGCAACAACTCTTACACTCCCTGGGGGAGGGGAAAAGGTTCGCAAAGATCGACCTGGCGCAGGCTTACCAGCAACTTCCGGTCGATGAACAAACAGCAAACGCTCAAACAATTGTAACGCACAGGGGGGCTTTCAAATGCACGAGGTTACAGTTTGGGGTGAGCATAGCCCCAGGGATATTCCAGAGCATCATGGAACGCCTATTGTCAGGGGTAAATGGGGCCATCCCATATTTTGATGACATCTTAATTGCAGGGGAAAACCAGGAACAAGTGAACAAAAGAATAAGGGAAGTACTTAAGAGGCTACAGGACAAAGGGTTACGAATCAAGCCTGATAAATGTGTCTGGGGAACTAACAGTATTGAATTCCTAGGATATAAAATAGATAAGGAAGGTATCCACCCCACAACTGAGAAGCTGAGAGCAATTAGAGAAGCCCCAGAGCCACGAGATAAGAGTGAGTTGCAAGCATTTTTGGGCCTCCTTAATTTTTATTCCGTTTTTTTAAAGCAGAAGGCAACAGTAGCAGAGCCTCTCCATCGTTTACTCCAGAAGGAAGCCCGCTGGACATGGGGGAAAATTGAACGTGAAGCCTTTGCTCAAATAAAAAATTTACTAACTTCTAAAAGTGTAGTAGTCCAATATAGTGCCTCACTACCCATTAGGCTCACGTGCGACGCTTCGCCGTACGGCATAGGAGGAGTCCTAGCTCACGTTCTACCTAATCAGACAGAGGCCCCAATAGCATTTTTTTCAAGAACCATGACCAGCACGGAGAGAAATTATAGCCAGTTAGACAAGGAGGCTCTGGCATTAGTGGCAGGGGTAAAGAAGTTTCACAATTACATTTTTGGAAGAAATTTTGAGCTAGTCACTGACCACAAACCCCTACTAGGCCTGCTAGCCCCCAACAAGCCCACTCCACCCTTTATGTCTCCAAGACTAATCAGATGGGCCCTTTTCCTCTCTGGGTATCAGTATGAGCTCACCCACAAGGGGGGGAAGGAAATCAATCATGCAGACGGCCTCAGCAGATGCCCCATAGCAGACTTGGTAGAAGACCCTGTTCCAACCACAGACGTGCTAATGATAGAACTCGAGGAAAACCCACTAACCACAGCAAAAGAGGTAGCTGCACACACGCAGCAAGACCAAATCCTGAAACAAGTAGTGAACTGTGTTCTAAAGGGATGGCAAAATGATATTGTTAAACCTGAATTGTGTGATTTTAAGAACAAAAGGCTTGAATTGTCATATGTAAAAGGTTGTTTGCTGTGGGGGGATAGAGTGATCATCCCCAAACGCCTAAGGGAAAAGGTACTCAGAATGTTACACGTGGGCCATCCTGGGATTGTCAGGATGAAGAGCCTAGCAAGGGGGCATTTATGGTGGCCAGGGCTTGATGCTGATATTGAAAGTTGGGTTTCAAAGTGTGACCCGTGCCAAGAGTCTAGGCCCAATCCCCCCAAAACAACTCCGGCTGAGTGGGAACAGCCTGCTGGCCCTTGGTCTAGGATCCACATTGATTTTGCTGGCCCAGTGGGGTCTCAGTATTTCCTAATAGTGGTTGATGCTTTCTCCAAATGGTTGGAAATAATAGCAATGAACAACATAACCACAAGTGCCACTATCAAGGTATTGAGCAGACTGTTTGCATCCCATGGTTGCCCTGATCTATTGGTGTCTGACAATGGACCACAACTAACAGCCAGGCAATTCGAATTATTCCTAGATGGCCTGGGGGTCAGACATGCCCTCATCTCGCCTTACTCGCCCTGGGCTAACGGGTTGGCAGAACGTTACGTAAGGGTGGCAAAAGAGGCATTGCACAGGTCAGGCCCTGGAGATGTGCAACAGAACTTGGACCAATTCTTATTAACCCAGCACATTACCCCTAACTCGCACACACATGTAAGCCCTGCAGAGTTATTGATGGGGAGAAAGTTGAGGTCACCACTAGACAGGTTAAACCCAAGGTTCTGTTTGAATAATAACCAAATGTGCATAAAACCAGAAAGAGAAATGTATTTGGGTCAAAATGTATATGTAAAATGCTTTGATGGAAATGTAAACTGGATGAAGGGAATTATTGTTAAGCAAAATGCACCCAAGACTTATATTGTTAAACTGGAGGATGGTCGTTTGTGGAAACGACACATAGACCACATTCGGAAACGAACTGAAAACCAATTACAACAACCCGCTGACTCGGACTCTCCCCCCTCAACAGACTTTTATACATTGCCCGAACTAAGAAACACGCAGAGAGACTTATCGGGCCAGGGGGAACCATCCAGCGACGCCGAGCCATCCTCGTCCTCCGAGGCCTTCGTTGGGCCCGCCAGGCCTAGTCCGCCGCACCGGGAGAACAGCGGCGAGCCATCCTCCACAGTCAGTGGCGAAGGAGAAAATGGACTGCGCAGGTCAGCGCGAGAGTCTCGAAGGCCTCACCGATTGGACGACTTCGTCACGTGGCTTTCTTGATGGATGGGTCCAACTATGAGGGGAGGGGTGTTGTATCCTGAAATGGCTACCTTGTAACGCTGTAAATAGTTTGTTCCTCTTTTCCAGCGCTGTCTGAGCCCAAGCAGGAAGTCGCTCCTGATTGGCTCAGACGCGGCCGGCTCTCGCTTTGGCGGGAACCGCAAAAGTATAAAAGAAGCGGCTTCTCCCTGCAGAGCCAGTCGGTACTCGCTGAATCGTCACTTTACCTTGCTGAGCTGTCACTTATTCTCTGAGCTGAATAAAAGTACCGATTGCTCAAACCCTGTCTCTGGGTCTACTTCAGTCCCCCCTACTGTGATATACAAATAACAGTAAGTCAATATATAGGCATCAATATATGTAAAAACAGCCCTTGGACCAGCCTGGGTGTCATTTCTAAGGACTGGTATCTAGCCAAGATGGTATAAACAAGTCCTAAAGAGCATAGGTAAGGGTCTCTATCTCAGTTCTTCCAACAATAGAATCTATAATGTACAGGTTCAAAAAGCCTCCATACCAAGCTCTGTTTTTATCAGGATGTTTCAACACAGCCAACCAACCCGCTTACAGCAGCTGAGCCAGCATTCCACACCCACCCACCAGTATTTAGAGAGGGGTGGCAGCTCAGACCACGCTTTGTTCACCTGAGTACAAAGCCAAAAGCACCAGCCTGAAGATGACAAGTAGGGCCTCATTGAAACATCGCTAGGATTCCCTGAACCTTACATGGAAAGAAACCCAAATATGCCAGGATCTACATACACATACACAATAATATACACATATGTGCACATGCATGCACACACACACACACACTTGCCAGTTCTTTTTTTTCCCCTGGGAAACTATTTAGCTACTGTTTATTCTCCTAAATCTGTATCGCTTACTTAATGAGATGAACTATATCTTGACTCTATGGTCTTTCAGCCTCGGTGTGCAGCATTAATAATAATCATCAGTCACAAGCATATGAAGCCATCAGAGAACTAGGAGGTCACTTGTTGCATTTCTTCAAATTATAAAACTTGTTCTATAACTAGGCTATGACTTGCTAGCCATTGGATCTTTGCCAAAAATGGTCTGTACATTATCTGTCTCTATGCTATCTATCTTGGCTGGGTCAAATTGTACTGCATAAAACTGAAAACTAGTTTCCTTAATTTGGATTTATTATGCAGTTGGCTCAATCACTATACTGTGCAAAATGATGGACTATAGCTTATCCTGTTGTATGAATCAATTGCTTTTACATAATAAACACTTATAAACCAACAATACCATGATTAAATGCAATTACATTAAGTTTTTGATGGGGATTCGTGGCAAACTACATGTCCCTGAAGTAGCGGCAATGGCATTGCAACATATTCTGGCAGACACTATGCATCTGAATAAAGGAGATATTGTGTGATTATTCCCTTGTACTCTGGACAGATGCTCCACATAAATAAACTGCAGGAACTGACGGTTTTTGTAATGTAATCTATAGGGAAGGAAAGAGGGGATTGCTGGAAAACTTGTAAAGGGAGGAATTGCAGTAGATTTGCTTTAGAAATGTTTGAGCAACAGGGCAATAAATTAGCTGAATCATTTGATTCTAATTGGACAGATTTTGAAAAAGGATGAAGGAAGAGGTAAAAAAAAGAAAGAGAAAGCTCTGTAAAAATGCTTAGAGATATAAAACAAAGGAAATGTAGAAATCCTGGAGACTAAGACAGAAATTATAAACAAAGAGTTGGAAACAGAACTTGATCATCTAGCTCTATTGGAATTGAGAGAAGATGCAATCATTTGCTTAGGTGCAAAGAAGTCTTTTGACTATTTAAATTCAGCTTTCTTATTCAAGGTTTTGGAGGAGGATGCAATTTTTTGAAGTGAATTTTACAAAATGTTTAAGATTGACTCACAAAAAGCATAAATAATTGTTTATAAAAACAGAGATATAAAAAGGAACAAGGTTTGGGATAGATGGATAAAGATAGTCTTTGAGTATGACCTGTCAATTATGACCACAATTGAGCCAAAAATTTCTGTTCCTAAGTAAGAGATTTGTTAAGTGAGTTTTGATCCTTTTTATGACTTTTCTTGCTATAGTTCTTAAGTGAATCACTGCAGCTGTTAAGTTAGTAACGTATTTGTTAAGTAAATCTAGCTTCCCCATGCCTTTGCTTGTCAGAAGGTTACAAAAGATGATCACATGACCTCAAGACACTGCAACTTTCATAAAAATGTTATACTATCTCAAATTTGATCACATGATCATGCGGATGGAGCAGTAGTCATAAATGTGAAAAACAGCCAATAGTCACCTTTTTTTTAGTGCTGCTGTTACTTCAAATGGATGCTAAGCGAACTATTAAAAAAGGAAAAATATCTGCAAAAACCCCTTTGCTTGGTAACTACAAGATTATAGATGTATAAAGATGGAAAGATTCACAATGAAGAAACAGATGGTGAAGATGATGGAACTTGCTGAGATGATAAGAGAAAAGACAACACATTTATTGCTGGCTAGAAACCAATTATAATTTTTTTGCGTGGATGAATTTTTTTTTAATGAACTTATGATTTATAGTTTTGATGATTACACAGGATAGACAGTAGAAATAAGGTGCTTTAAAAATAAAGCATGGGTGTAAAACTCATTGCGTAACATTGCCCTTGACATTTCACAATGTTTTTCCCATTCTCAGAACTTTATTATTATTATTATTATTATTATTATTATTATTATTATTATTTATTGGATTTGTATGCCACCCCTCTCCGTAGACTCTGCGGTGGATATGACCTAGTGTGTGACATATCTAGCCCATGAGCCATCAGTTTGATACTCATGATATAGAGTCAGAGGTAAATATATAAAGAAGATCAGAACTATCCCAGAGGGTCCAGTTGTGAATCTTCTCAGACAAGGAATCTCCTCAGTGGGATCTAGAAGAAAGACACTTTTTTCTTTTTATATTCCTTATAACTACTGTAACTGCTTCTGGGTTGTTCTTGTTTTTTCTTCTCTCTATTGCACCCTATATTCAATTCCTAATCTTGTCTCCCTTTTTTCTCCTTTAATTTGTTTTTGTTTTCCCCCTAAACCTATTTGGACCCAAGTGATTCAAATGATATTCTAAAAAAAGAAAATCCCAGCAAAAAGCTTTTGTTTATTTTCAAGGAGCTACTTAAATGTTTAATGACATTAGCTCCTTGCAAATAGCATTAATTTCCTGCATATGCAAATGTCCTTAATGTGAAACCCCCATAACAGGTAGAATGTAGAAAGTTAATGAAGCCATGTAATTAGAATCACTATAGTGACTGCATTCCCCGGAGAATAATAATGTGATAATATACATAGGTTTTCACATTCTTTGGAAATAACAGCTTATAATTTGAAAATAGATAGTAAAATATTTTCATTATCTTCTGCCGTCTCCTAAGGCAAATGGCAGGTACAAATAAATGGTACTCTGATTAATTTCCAGGGGGGATGGTGGGCAAGAGGAATTGCTATTGCACACTGCAGCAAAAGGAAACTCTGACATCTTTCCATATTCTTTGTAGGAATATTCCAGTTGTGGAACATTGTTCTATTTTCTTTTCTTGACTGTCTCAAACATAAAACAAGAAAGCAAGCTAAATCAGAGGTGGGTTGTTATTGTTGCGGTAGGCGACTGTGCATTGGTAGCAGCCACCAGATTGCGCAATTTGCACATGACTGCTCTGGTGCCAGTTCTTCAGGCGCCACCATCTTTTTTCTTTAATTTTTGGCACATGCATGGAAGTAATAAATTGCCTAAATCTCTCACGTCTGTGTCCCTTTATTTTTGTGGAGTTTTGCTTCCTGCGCACGTGTGGAAGCAAAACCATGCTGGGTGCGCACGTGATACTCCCTATGCTGTGTGTGCAGTGCACCAGTAGCAGCAGATAAGAGGAATCCATCCCTGGCTAAATATTGGCTAGCTTCTATTTCTTTAGATTAGATTAGATTAGATTAGATTAGATTAGATTAGATTAGATTAGATTAGATTAGATTAGATTAGATTAGATTAGATTAGATTAGATTAGATTAGATTAGATTAGATTAGATTAGATTAGATTAGATTAGATTAGATTAGATTAGATTAGATTAGATTAGATTAGATTAGATTAGATTAGATTAGATTAGATTAGATTAGATTAGATTAGATTAGATTAGATTTATTGGGTTTATATGCCGCCCCTCTCCGCAAACTCGGGGCGGCTCACAACAATAATAAAAACAGTACATAGTAACAAATCCAATGCCCACCAATCTAATTACAATTTTAAGTTAAAAAATTCATAAAACAATCCCAATATATATAAAAAACAGGCACACAGTCAATCAATCAAACGGCAAAACAACATGGGCAAGGTGGAGATGTTTTAGTTCCCCCATGCCTGATGACAGAGGTGGGTTTTAAGGAGTTTACGAAAGGCAGGGAGGGTGGAGGCAATCCTAATCTCAGGGGGGAGCTGGTTCCAAAGGGCCGGAGCCCCCACAGAGAAGGCTCTTCCCCTGGGTCCCGCCAGATGACATTGTTTAGTCAACGGGACCCAAAGAATAAAGAAAACAACATCAGACTTAAAGCACATTTCATCAGGTATTGTAGAAAGACAGGAAATGAGCAATACATTGTTGTAAAAATCATCTTATTGGCTTGGTGGTATCTATTGGCTTAGTAGCCATTGGCTTGGTACTGTTCTTAATCAAATTATATAGAATGAATTCAGATGGTATCAGATGATGTATGAAAAAAATAACACTGTGCAAGGAGAATAGGTTTGTGTTCACTGGGCTCATCTTTTGCTCTCTAGGCTACTGTTTATCAAATAGTTTTGCTGGCTGGGGAATTCTAGGGGTTGAAATCCACACAATGTCAAGCTGCAAGGTTTAGAATAACTGCAAAAGGCCACTACCTGACTATAGTGGCAGAACCTTTCATGAAATTTAATGTTGAATTTCAATCTGAAGGACCTGGAATTGTCAGTAATGCATCATTTATTTATTTATTATTTAGATTTGTATGCCGCCTCTCTCCGCAGACTCGGGGTGGCTCACAACAGAATAAAACAATTTATAACAAATCCAAATATAATTTAAGATATTTTTTAAAAACCCGGTTTGATTTTTTTTAAAAAAACCCATTTACTAAACAAACATACATACAAACACACCATGCATAAATAGTATATGCCTGGGGGAGATGTCTCAGTTCCCCCATGCCTGACGACAAAGGTGGGTTTTAAGGAGCTTACGAAAGGCAAGGAGAGTAGGGGCAGTTCTAATCTCTGGGGGGAGTTGGTTCCAGAGAGTCGGGGCTGCCACAGAGAAGGCTCTTCCCCTGGGGCCCGCCAACCGACATTGTTTAGTTGACGGGACCCGGAGAAGGCCCACTCTGTGGGACCTAATCGGTCGCTGGGATTCGTGCGGCAGAAGGCGGTCTCGGAGATATTCTGGTCCAGTGCCATGAAGGGCTTTAAAGGTCATAACCAACACTTTGAATTGTGACCGGAAACTGATCGGCAACCAATGCAGACTGCAGAGTGTTGGTGAAACATGGGCATACCTAGGTAAGCCCATGACTGCTCTCGCAGCTGCATTCTGCACGATCTGAAGTTTCCGAACACTTTTCAAAGGTAGCCCCATGTAGAGAGCATTGCAGTAGTCGAACCTCGAGGTGATGAGGGCATGAGTGACTGTGAGCAGTGAGTCCCGGTCCAAATACATGTCTTAGTCTGACCACTCCTTATTCCTTAAATTAACAATGTTTTTCCAATCATGTACTCAACCAATAGAGACATTGAGGCCAATTTATTCTTATAAGCTTTTTCTAAAATTTTCCTGATACTAATTCACATTTTCCTGAGTTATATTCGTAATTGAATGTGTACTATATCATTTGTTATCAAATCATTCCTGGTATAGCATTTTGTATGAAGTTTTTTTTTTTTCTTGTATGTGAGTTTCCCTACTTTTTTTAAAAAAATTAAAGCTGTTTTAATCTAAAGCATTACAGCAAATGTTAGGATGCAGTTCCCATTTCCCACAATATGGTCACATGACGAACTCTAACCTAAATCCACTATTCTATTTATCTGCATTATAAATCTGCATTTACAGTGATGCTGTGATTAGATTATATGTGCTACAATAATTTATTTATTTTTGTTAAAAAATAAACTCTTTGTCATCATTGGAATTCTACATATAACTCATACTAAGACTCTGGATAAAGCACACAAAATTCCGAGGAAATGTATTTAAAAATATGCTAAACATTATTTTCACAGCAATTTTAAGCTAAGAATCCACTACAAAACAAAGGTCAAATTCATGCATTTCACCTTATGATTTTTAGGATGGTTATTAAACCTGTCTGGGTTCAATGCAGTTAGATTCTCCATTTCAAGGTATAGAATAAAATCCATTTCAGTATTCAAAGTGAAATATAACTGACAGTGCCTTCAGAAGGACAGGTTTGTTTCTTTGCCCTCTTTATTCATATATGGAGATTCAGAGCACAGCAATAAAAAGCCACAACTTAATACACATGGACACAATTTATAGATAAATGTGATGTTAGTACATATCAAAAATGAGTAGGACTTCAACTGAACAACCACCTTATTGATCTAACACCTTCCTATACTCCAATTTGCAGAACTTTCTCTCTTTTTCTGAAGGACAATGAAGGGCCAGAGAATATGATTCTCTGGTCTTTGCTTTGGTAAATAAAAAGATTGAACTGCTTCATTTGGGGATTTGCTTTGTTTGAATCAAATTCCCATCAAGTCATTCCACCAAAGCTCTTCACAGCCCTAATTTTTACCCCTCAAATAAAACAGTATCTTGGCTAAGCTGAACTCTAAAGGAGTTTTCATTCTCACTGGAATTGTATCAGAAGTAAGGTGAAATAGCTCTCTTGGACTAAATTCTTGTGAACTCTGTTGGAATAACAATGATACAGATGCAAACTAGAGATTATTATTTTTCCTTTGAGTTTAAAAAATTCAATAGCAGGGTTCACTCAGAGTGCAAGTTTACTAGTAACTGGTGGATCAGATGAAATGTTCTTCTAAGACTTGGTTTTCCTGTTCAGCAATTTATTCAGTGCAACCATATTTTCTTTCTCAGACAATATTTGTGAAACCACTAAGCTATTCAACCAGAGGATTCTAATGAGGATGATTATTTTAAGGCATTTTATTGCTACAGTTTGGTCAGAATGTTTCTTTGTGAGTTCAGTAAACTTCCACTAACATTCAGTTTTATTCAGTCATTTCTCTTAACAGTCTCAGAGAAAATAAAAGAAATTTGAATGAGACTCAAATACTATTTATTTATTTTATTTATTTATTAGATTTGTATGCCGCCCCTCTCCGTAGACTCCATAGACTCCGTAGACTATATAAACATGTATGAGTATAATTGTTTCTTTATTCACATATACTCATATATGTTTATATAGTACTTGAGGTCTCATATAAGAGTGACATAAGAACTCAACTGTTCTATATTCTGCAGATTAATTACATAGCATCAATGGATCAAGAATTGATGAATTACGTATCAACCAGAAAAAAACAGAAAGGTTCAGTACCCTCTAGTATCTCTTAAATCTGCTTCTTTTAATCCATTTTCTCTGTTATTGCTGGAATCAAATTGCTCCAAACCACAGGAAGTAGGCAAGAAATTGAGATTTTGGCTTCTCTCCATATTTCCCAGTAGCAAATTATCATTGGATAGGAGAAAATGCTAGACAATGAATTAAGTGGAGCCCGTGGGCTTTTTTTATCTAAGGAATTAAAGACTATTAGGACAATGCCAGTCCCTTTCTTCTCTTTTCACCCTGAAATTTGAGTCTTGAATAATAAAATAAGCACATGGCCCCCAAATCCTTGAAAGCACTGTGATACTAAAGATCATAAAATAGACTCTTAAAAGAGTCTTAGATTCTTAGACTAATTCTTTCAGAGCAATCATCTTGAAATGACTGCTTCCAAGGAAACACAAGTTAACCTGGGAGCTAATGAGAATGGGTGTTGGTACTCACCTGATATGCTCATTCTCACACAGTGGAGCCAATCTCCAAGGATGAGTTGACCTTGTCCATTAACCAATCAGGACTAGTCTGAAAAATTATAAATAGTGCCCTCCATCTTAGGATCCCCCTCTTTTGATGAATTACAAGATACAGACTGTGCGTGCAGCTTCCAACACAGAAAAATCTTATATAACAAGAATAAGAGTAGCAACACCTAGCAGAGAAATGGCATAATATATACACACAATAATTACAACCAGTAAGATCCCAAGAAGGGCAGAACTTGGAGACTAACTCCACCATGTGAGAATGAGTGTATTAGGTGGGTACCAATGCCTGTTCTCCACAGTGAGTGGAGTTAGCAAATCCAAAGCAATCCAAAACTAGGGAGGGTCAATCCACTCTGAATGGGACCCCCTTGGCACTTATGTTGTCTGCTGTGGGACCCGGTGACCAAAATCTGTCTCACCTATGGCAAAAAGAGACAATTTTATAATGGTGGTCAAATGGGGCTGGAGATGCCCAGCTGGCTGCCCAACAAACCTGTTCGATAGACGCTTGAGCAGTCCAAACAGTCAAAGTCACTGCACATCAAATGAGTAGTGACGCACACACCTGGTTGAGACAGAACAAGAAGGTCATAACATAAGGAAATAACTGCACGAATCCCCCACTGTTGGGGAAGAAACCTTTTCCCAAGGGAGGCAGGCTGAAAGGAAATGGAAAATGCCTCTGTCCAGCAGAATTCAGAAGTGCCATTAATATATATATCTCCAGTGCTCACCTCATGTCAAGTGTGAGACATTGTCTCTCCAAGTCATGGCTCACAGGGCTTTATGGCAGTGTTTCCCAACCTCGACAACTTGGAGATATCTGGACTTCAACTCCCAGAATCCCCCAGCCAGCCAGAAGTCCAAGTATCTTTAAGTTACCAAGGTTGGGAAACACTGCTTTATGGCATTAGCGATAGATGCAGTAGCTAGCCTAATTCATAAATAGATTGCTGATGCCTCAGAGTTTCTGCTCAAGCCAGATTTAATCTATCCTCTCAAATTTTCAAAGTGGAGCCAGTTTTCTCCTCTTTCCCCACCTCTGACAACTGGCATGCTGGCAAGCTTTAAATCTCTTCTTTTGCTTTGACTACATTTCTCAACTGACCCCCTGAACTGAAGTTTTTTGTAGACTTCCTCAACTATGGATGTGCAGATTGGGAAAAAAACCACAAGGCTACTACCTATAGTGATGGAAAATTTTATAGGTCGCATCTCCACTGCCAACTATCCTCTTTTGGTGTTGCTGTAAATGATGTAAACATAAAAACATAAAAATATAAATTTTATAGAGGAGAAATGAATTGTATGTGAAGTTTGTAGGTGAGAACTGAATTATATTATGAAGTTTTCAGTTTTTACAGGATTTTTATTCAAGGATTCCCTGAGACCCCAAAGTTATTTCAGGGGTTTCTCTGGGGTTAAAAAAAAGGTTCATAAAGTCTTGTTTAGTACATTATGAGCAATTAATCAGATTCCCTGTGTTTGCTATCAGCAAACCATTGGATCAGTTCAGTTCATTATGCTTCCATCTTTTAGTATATAAACACTGAATCTTACATCCTTTTTATCCTGTTTACTTGAATTCAATATTTACAATGTAGCAGCTTTCTGTATTAATAAACCTACCTGACTACTAGGGCAGTAATTTTAGATAAAGCAGACTTCACACATTTTTCTCTTTTACTTGCTAAAATATTTACTTCGTATGTTTCAAAATCACATACCTTTCTGATCAGGTTGAATCTTATCCCTTTGTTTCGCAGTTCAAGGTTTTTTTTCCTCTTTTGGTATTGACCAGTGTACAAAAGGTATTAATCCTATTCTACAGAGTTTATCCCCCCCAAAAGGAAGGAGTTGACTGTCTCAGAAATTCATATTGTTACATTGTTTCATTTTAAAATTATTTTTCTTCCATGCAAGAATTAGATTCAAAAACATTTTATTTTTAAACTAATGTTCTACTCCTCATTCATTCTTGTTGCTGTATAAGTTAGCTACTATTTGTTCTGTCTGGGTGCCCCCAGACTTCAACACCAACTGGAAAAAGCAGCCAGACACGCTGGTAAAAGCAAAAGCACTTTATAGTTTGAAAAATAAACACAGAGAAAAACCTGTTCTTCCCAACAGGCAGGCTATGAGACTTCACAGCAGAGTCCTGATGGCCAGACAATACAGCAGACTTCTTGCTGGCACACCCACCACTGTAGAGAATAAGACCCACACCTTTTCCCCCCAAGGTTTCAGTATTCAAAGTCACAAACCAGAATTCCAAGACGCCAAAGATCACAGCCAGGTCCCAGGACTCCCAAAGATAATACTCCACAAGCCAGGAAGGGTGGGTCTGCCTTTTCAGCCTTTCCAGAGAGCACCACACCCAAACCCAGCTGTTGCCTCTTTAGTGCTGAAAGTACCTGGCTAATTGTCCCCTTCGTTGTGTTGCTCTTCTCTGCCGGAGATCGATTATTGCTTGTGCATTTTCATCTAAGGAATCCAGGCTGCTTGCTGGGGAGAGCTCCCTCTCGGGGGACTCTGGCTGTCCTCCCTCTCCCTCAGCCTGAGATTCCTCCTCCCCGTCTGCCTGAACCTCCTGTTCCTCATCCTCCCCCTCTGAGCAGGAAGCCGGCAGAGGATCAGCCGTTCCCTGAGGGGCCTCAGACGGAATCACAACACTATTCAATAGTTTACATCTGATAGATTTGTTTCAAAATGATGATTAAATTAAAATTGTTCGTATCTATCTTCATAAGTTTTACTAAATACATATCTCTCCTCATTAAAAGATAATTCGAAAAATATATTGGACATATGAAGAAAAACATAAATGAGGAACCCATTGCTAGATATCTGACTTAGATGTATAGATTACCCAAATAAACATCCAGAAATAAACACCTCATGATTTAAAAGGCTATGCATTTCAGCTAAATTTTAAAGATAAAGCTAATTGACGAATATGAAGACATCACTGAATATCCATCCTTTCTAGGTTGGACTGCAGTACAGGTAAATATTAGAACTCTATCTCTGTTAAGAACCAGGAATACAAAAAGAGATAGCAGCTATAAACAGATTATGCCTAATAAAATGACTGTGCCTTCTGAAAAGAGAAGGGGGGAAATCACAGGCACAATAAAAAGCAAAATGGTTTCCTGTCCAAATGCCAAACCATCTGTGAGGTTTTTCTTCCAACTCTATTGATACTTATTGTGGCATTTGTAGCAGTAATTATAATGAGCTGATAAATCCAGCATTAAGAACATTATAAAATAAAGAGATGTATAACAAAAACCTGACTGCAAAAGAGCTATCAGAATGATATTTGGTTTGGGGGGGGGGAATCCCAAGAAGGAAAGCAGGAAATATGGTTGACATCTTTCATGGGTAAGATAGCTTTAAAAGGACAAGGATGTGCATCATAAACTCAAGCAAAACTCAAAGAATAATCATTTGATTCAAAAATAAAAGAATCTGTCCCTTTAGAGAACATATTGTGACATGGAAAATTTTCATTGAAAAGTATCACATAAATGAGCCACAATCATACAACTAAGAAATACAGCCTTCTTGCCATGAATCATAGCATTCTTTTGAGAAAGTGAAAGATTAGTCCAATAGTTAAAGTTTACAAAATGCAAAAGGGGAACTGATCTTAGACATATATAATAGCAAATGAGAGGAATAAAATGCCCAACTACAGTGCACAAAAGAAAAATGAATAGAAAATGCTTGGGTGTATTGAAGAATGAATTTAAAGCTTTAATTGGAAAATTCAAGAGAATAATCTTAGGCATCTAAGTTTGTCATAATGCTTGTACTTTGTTCATAAGGTACTTTGTTAGGATAGTAGAATAGAATAGAATAGAATAGAATAGAATTTTTATTGGCCAAGTGTGATTGGACACACAAGGAATTTGTCTTGGTGCATATGCTCTCAGCGTACATAAAATAAAATATACATTTGTCAAGAATCATGTGGTGTAACACTTAATGATTGTCATAGGGGTCAAATAAGCAATGAAGAAGCAATATTAATAAAAATCTTAGGATATACGCAACAAGTTATAGTCATACAGTCAACATGGGAGGAAATGGGTGATAGGAATGATGAGAAAAACTAGTAGAATAGAAGTGCAGATTTAGTAGAAAGTCTGACAGTGTTGAGGGAATTATTTGTTTAGTAGAGTGATGGCGTTTGGGAAAAAATGTAGCTTGTTGTATAAAGAAAATGTAGCTTGTTGTATAAAAAGAAACAGTAAAATCTGCTTTTGTGTCTTGATTAGACTGGCCTACATCCAGTTTTTGCTTTCTCTGGTTTTGTTCTTCAACAGAGGTTCTTTCCAATATTGTACAGAAAATATAGTTTGAGGAAAGAAGGGAAAGAAAAGGAAAAGGGAAAAAACTGATTTTGCTTCTTGATTACGTTGGCCTACATCTGACCTTTATTTTTTTCTGATTATGTTCTCCATCAGAATTTCTTTCTAACATTTTAAGAAGTACATTTAACAGTTTTTGAGACAGTATCCCACTTCTCACCTTTGGGTAGCTTGAGTCCACTTAGAGTTTTTGCTAATATTCCAGGACAATTTGATCACTGAAGCAATAGGCAGTGATAGGAATTGACCAAGAGCTATCTGTAAAACAGGTATTCTACACACAAATCCACATGCAGTCAATAGTTGTTTATGAAATTGTTTGGTATATTGTGCCTAGTATGATCCATAATCAAGTTGTACTTAGCAGTTTCTCTTCATTGGCCTGGGTGGATACATATTTTAATTTTATTCAATTTTTTAAAGAAACAGAATAAAGCACTGACAGAATTATATTCTAAAAGTGCACATATCTATATCAGTATCACAATTATGAAAGACATAATAGCACACCTTTACTGTTTGGCAAACTGAAATAGATGTCCACATTTTTACTTGGAGAACTTTGATTATTGATGGCTTAGAAATCCACCAGTTGTAGCCAGTTGTAGCCATGCAGCAGTACTTAAAAAGCTGCTACTGAAAATATATATTGTCATTTTTTCCCTATATGTTCCCTATTGCCATATATACCTATTTACTCTTTGTTGTGCACTATTAGCAGTTTCAGTCTCTGCTTCACCTGTTTACTGTTGAGTTTTCTCCTAAAAGCTCATAGGGAAGGAATTGTGCTTGCTATATGTTTTATCCATTCTTTTGCACATTCATGGTATTAAATAAAAAGCTAATTTTCTCTTCACGTACCTTCAGCTAAAGCTCAATAATAGCATCATCCATACTCATTCAAGAGCTTATTCATCTGCTTATATGAAGACAGAAGAATCTTATCAACAATATCCTTTTGTTATCCACTTAAGATCAGCTTCCACATAAACGAATAAATGGTCTCTGGCCTGGCATCAAAAATAGCAAGATTTAGAAACAATAGCATTATTGTGTCTCCCAAAACATTATGTTTGTAGTCAGAAATTCATTACTCTTCAACAATAGACTTCAATAACAGTGCAGCCTGTGTAGCCATTACGACAAATGTTGTTCCCTGCCAATCCAGAATGTGATAAATTAAAACAGGACACACTTCGGATATGATCTTTTTGTCAAAGCAGTGGCAAAGTGATTTGGTAGGGGATTTATCATTTTCCCCTGTCTTGGTCAGATGACATTCTTGTGTCCTTGAGATTTTGAATCATTTGAAGGCCTATTCAAATAGTCCACCTTTGGGGGATGGACTAGGGACTATGTTGCATAGTTCTGCAGATGTTGTGGCCACAGCCTAGAATCAGAAGGCAGCAGAGCCTTGGACAGGATCATGCCCATGGCCTCTCTCTTGGTCCATCATCCCACATCCCACAAGTGCAAAGTTATGCACATCGGGGCAAAGAACCCTAATTATACCTACCAACTGATGGGGACCAAACTTTCTGAGTCAACCCAAGAAAGGGATCTTGGGGTTTTGGTGGACAGCTCAATGAAGATGTCAACCCAGTGTGCAGCAGCAGTAAAAAAAAAGCAAATTCCATGCTTGGCATGATTAGGAAGGGAATCGAAAATAAGTCGGTAAGTGTTGTATTGCCTGTGTACAAATCGATGATGAGACCACACTTGGAGTACTGTGTATAGTTCTGGTCACCTCACCTCAAGAAGGATAAAATGGAACTGGAAAAGGTGCAGAAAAGGGCAACAAGAATGATAAAGGAAATGGGGCACCTTCCTTATGATACTTCCTTATGATACTTCCTTATGAGACACCTTGGTCTCTTCAGCCTTAAAAGACAGCGTTTAAGGGGTGACTTGATCGAAGTGTATAAAATCATGCATGGGATAGAAAAGGTCGATTAAGAAAAAATATTTTCTCTATCACACAATACTAGGACAAGGGGGCACAGGTAAAAAAGTGAGGACAAATCAAGGGAAATATTTCTTCACCCAGAGGGTTGTTGATTTAGGGAAGTCACTTCCAGAAGAGGTTGCGACAGCTGTCAGCCTTGATAGCTTCAAGGCAGTATAAGACAAATTCGTGGATGCCAAGTGTATCAGTGGTTATTGAGGCCAGCAGGATTCCCTTGAGTACTATTTGTTGGGGGTCAGGGGAAAGGGAGGGTCTTGCCTTCTCTTTCTGCTCAAGATCCCCATGGACAATTGGTGGATCACTGTATGACACATGATGATGGACTCGATGGGCTTTGGCCTGATTCAGCATGGCTCTTCTTATGTTCTTATGTTCACATTCCCCCACAGAGGAGTTGAAGATATTGAAAAGAACCAAAGAAAAGCTAAAATGCCACTGGAGGATGCCAGAATGAATTCAATTAATTACAGGTTAGAACCACTATTAAGGCCTATCTCCTGGTGGTAAGAGCAGTGAAATGTCACTATTTCTCTGAGCTAATTGTATCTGCAGAGTGCCACCCAGCATCACTGTTTAAAGCTCACATGATCCCTCCATGGGTAGTAAGGCTCAAATGAACATTTACAGGATTGGTTTGAGAAATTGCTTGAATTCATATGCAGTTAGATTCCAAGATGCCCAGGAGCATACTGTACTTACTCATTCATCTGCAATTAGTTTGACCTTGCTGGTCCTGAGGAATGGACAGGATTCTCAAGGCTGTTAATGTGATAACTTGCTTATTAGGTCTTAGTCCATCTTGGTTGCTAAAGGCCTCCAGCAGAAAGACTTGCATCTGGGTTCTGTATTGATGCAGGATGAAGTATTTCCAGGACCATTTAAGGAAGACTTGGTCCATCCTCCTCCTTAAGAATCCCACCTGTCTAGCAAATTCCATCCAGTTCCCCACTTCCTCTTTTGAGGGAAGGTGGTGGAAAAAGTGGTTGTGTTGCAACTTCACAGGGTCCTAGATGAAAAAGATCATCTGGAGCCCTTTCAGTTGAATTTCAGGCCTACTTATGGGACAGAGACAACATTGGTTTACTTGTAGGTGATCTCTGGCTGATGTGGGATGGAAGTAGTACAACTATCCTTGCTCTTCTTGACCTCTCAGCAGTTTTTGATACCTTGTTTGTTTGTTTGTTTGTTTGTTTGTTTGTTTGTTTGTTTAAATTGTATGCTGCCCAACTCCCTAAGGACTCTGTGCAACTCACAACGAAAGAGAACAAGACATACATTATTAATATTAGAACATCTAAAAAGAACAGTTTAAAAACAATTTAAAACCCACAATAAAACCATATGTATTATTTGTGGCCAGATCTTGAAGATTTATCATTTAATCAATGGCCCCAGGCCTGACGGAAAAGCCAGGTCTTTACAGCTTTCCAGAAGGCCAGTAGGGTGGGGATAGTCCAAATCTCAGGACATAGCTGGCTCCAGAGAGCCAGAGCCACCACAGAGAAGTCTCTCCCCCACAGCTCCACCAGCCGACACTGCTTAGCCAGCGGGATCTGGAGGAGGCCAACCCTGTGGGCCCTTATTTGTCACTGGGAGCTATGTGGTAGAAGGCAGTCTGGCCCTAAACCATGTAGGGCTTTAAAGGTAATAACCAACACCTTGTATTACATGCGGAGACTGATTGGGAGCCAGTGCGGCTCATGGAGAGTTGGTGTAATGTGGGTGTACCTAGATGTATCCACAACAGCTCACACAGCTGCTCATAGTATATGACCATACTATCCTTTTGAACCAGCTCTGGGAACTGGAGCTGTGCAGCACAATCCTGTGCTGCATCAGCTACTTTCTTCAAGGCTGGATCAAACTATGTTCATAGAGAGCAAGAAGGCCATCCCACAGCCACTCCTTTGTGACATGCTGCAAGGTTCACAGCTCTCTCCATTTATTATCTAGATCCTTTACAGTCTGGTTTCAGGACCGGTCACAGCACAGAAACTGCTTTGGTCACACTGATGGATAATCTCTGGTGGGCCCGGGATAGGGGTTACTCCTCTATCCTGGTGCTTCTTGACCTCTCAGCAACCTTTGATACAGTTCACCATGGTATACTTCTGCGACTGCTGGAAGGGTTAGGAGTGGGAGGCGCCATTTTACTATGGTTCTCCTCCTACCTCTCTGGTCGCTCACAGTCGGTGCTAGTGGGGGGGGTAGAGATCTATCCCTCAGCCCCTGCTTTGTGGGGTGCCGCAGGGGTCAGTTCTCTCCTCCCTACTATTTAGCATTTACGTGAAGCCACTGGGTAAGATCATCTGATGGCATGGGGTGAGGTATCCTCAGTATACTGATAATAGGTATACATCTCCACCCCATGCCAATTCAGTGAAGTGGTTGATGTGATGTGACGGTGCCTGGAAGCTGTAAGGGTCTAGATGGGAGCCAACAGGCTCAAGCTCAATCCAGACAAGACCGAGTGGCTCTGGACATTCCCTCTGAAGGACTGTTCCATCTATCCATCCGTTGTTCGAGGGGGGGAGACTCTGATCCCTTCAGATAGGGTTCATAAATTGGCTGTCCTCCTGGATCAACAGCTGAACCTTGAACACCATCTCTGTGGCCAGGGAGACCTTTGCCAAGGTTCACCTGGTGTACCAGTTACAGCCCTATTTGGACCAGGAGGCCATGCGCACAATCACTCAGACCCTCATCACCTTGATTATTGCAATGCACTCTACATGAGGCTACCCTTGAAGAGTGTTCAGAGACTGCAGATAGTCCAGAATGCAACCACATGAGTTGTCATATAACACCAATACTCCGCATGCTCCACTGGCTATTGATTAGTCTCCAGTCACAATTCAAGGTGTGGTTATCACCTATAAAGCCCTACATGGCTTAGGGTTTGACTATTTATGGGAATGTCTCCTGCCATATACCTCCGAGAGACCTATTAGATTGCACAGAATTCTCCGGGTCCCGTCGACCAAGCAATGTAGGTTGGCGGGGCCATGGAGAAGGGCCTTTTCTGTAGCTGCCCCAGCTCTATGGAACCAACTCTGGCCCAACCTTCAGACTGCTCCCACAGACTGGTCTTTCAAAAAGCTGTCAAGACCTGCCTTTTCTGACAGGCCTGGGGGCTGTGAATCTTAATATCAGGCACAGCTGAATTATGTTCGATTGGCATGTATATTTGACTTAGGGGTTTTATAGAGGGTTATTTTAGTATGGGTTTGTAATGGGGTGTTATAATTATTATTAATATTTGACTTCTTTTTATTATTGTATTATTGTATTTTCTGTATTGTTGTAAGCTGCCCTGAATCCTATGGCATGGGTGGCATAGAAGTTGAATAAAAATTAGATTAGATTAGATTAGATTTGATTTATTTATTTAAGACATCTCCCCCAGGCTTTATTATATTTTATGTTTGGTATGTATGTGTTGTATGGTTTTTAACAGTTGGGGTTTTTTATCTAATTTTTATTATTAGATTTGTTCCATTGTTATACTTTTTTTATTACTGTTGTGAGCCGCCCCGAGTCTTCGGAGAGGGGGGGCATACAAATCTAATAAATAATTTATTTATTTATTTATTTATTTACTTATTTATTTATTTATTAGATTTGTATGCCGCCCCTCTACGTAGACTCGGGGCGGCTACCAACAGTAATAAACAGCATATGACAAATCTAATGATTAAAATAATTAAAAAACCCTTATATAAAAACCAAACATACACACAAACATACCATGCATAAATTGTATAGGCCTAGGGGGAAAAGGGTAGTTCACTTCCCCCAAGCCTGACGACAGAGGTGGGTTTTAAAGAGCTTACGAAAGGCAAGGAGGGTGGGGGCAATTCTGATTTCTGGAGGGAGCTGGTTCCAGAGGGTCAGGGCTGCCACAGAGAAGGCTCTTCCCCAGGGTCCCACCAGACGACATTGTTTAGTTGACGGGACCCAAAGAAGACCGACTCTGTGGGACCTAATTGGTCGCTGGGATTCGTGCGGCAGAAGGTGGACCCAGATGTATTCTGGTCCGATGCCATGAAGGGCTTTATAGGTCATAACCAACACTTTGAATTGTGACCGGAAACTGATCAGCAACCAATGCAGACTGCGGAGTGTTGGTGTAACATGGGCATACCTGGGAAGCCAATGATTGCTCTCGCAGCTGCATTCTGCACGATCTGAAGCATTACAGTAGTCAAGCCTCAAGGTGATGAGGGCATGAGTGACTGTGAGCAGTGACTCCCGGTCCAAATAGGGCCGCAACTGGTGCACCAAGTAAACCTGGGCAAACGCCCCCCTTGCCACAGCTGAAAGATGTTTCTCCAATGTGAACTGTGGATCGAGGAGGACGCCCAAGTTGCAGACCCTCTCTGAGGGGGGTCAATGTTTTCCCCCCCCCCAGGGTGATAGATTAGATTAGATTTATTTTTAAATAAATTTCTCCATGAAATTGCTGCCTGCACTCTACTTCATTTTGGCAATGCATTAGTTTTAAATGGAAAAATAGTTAAGTTACAGGAATTCTTAAAACCAAGTTCCTCTCTTCTCAATCAATCTTGAAATTCTTCAAATGCCTGGAAAAGAATCACTTTCGGTTTTAAGAACTTAAGGGCTCACCAGGATCACTCCAAAAATGATCACCAATCATGATTTTAAATTGGACACAAGGATTAAAATATTTGGGAATAATCTTATTATTTTGTTTATGTAACTTAAATTTGATTTGCTTATTTAAAGATAATGAGAAGATCTAAATCAAATGTATGATTCTATCTAGATCCAATGCTTTTTTTGTCCTGGTCTTACCTTCATTTTTGAGCATGGTTTTCTTGCTTTTAAAGGTCAAGCAAAGGCCTTGTATATCTGTCACTCAGATGATAAAGTGGACTCTAACCCCTGGAAGTTTATGCTACCATAAATCGGTGAGATTTTTAAGAGGTCATAAGTCTTTCTTTTGGTGATTTTTCTATAAGGGATACACATGCCTTATTTTCTGGAGCTTAGCAGCAAATGAATCTAATCATTAGAAATGATTAATAATGATTAAAATCAGTTGTCCAATGGATAGTTTATTCCCTAGTTCACAAAACATAGAACTATGTCTCTGGATAGATCTAAGAAATCTAGTATCCTTTTATTACTTTTGCAGCTTTGTATATTCCGATGAATTTATATGTCATATGTGGAGGAGCCAGGTTCTCTTGTAAAAATGAAAAGCTCTTAAATTACTATCATTTAGGAAGGAAATGCATTAATGCAATGAAAAGAAAACATAAATTTGCAATTTTGCTATCTATTTCCTGGAACTTTTCTATATTCCAGCTTTTCTTTGGGAGATAGAATCTAGTAGCTCTGACATAGCTTTCCTCAGCTTCAACAGCTACTTTCAGTAAACAGAGCCAGTGAGTTGAAATTAGGAACAAAGGATAACAAATATACTGGGCTGATAATCGCCTGGGAGACAGCCTTTATGTGCGAGTTCTAACAAAAAAAACTTCAGAAATGTTTAGGGCAGCCAATATGCATTTTCCCAGCATGATTTAATAAAAGTGTGGGATGTGACTATACAAACTAGTGTAAGAGTCATTACTTTCATTAAGAATATTACAGAGAATAAATTAACCTAAAACAATAAAACCTGAGCTGCAGATATATGTAAGTCATTTACAGTGTCTTGTAAACTCATTTTGGTGGAGGAAGAGAATGAATGTGTTATGGAAAAGGTTTCATTAGCACTTGCATTTCAATTGACTTAGAGGCATACCATAAGAATGAAAAGGCAATAAATATCAACCATAAATGAGAAACCAGTACAAGCTTTTCCCTTTTCTGTTCCCCCCTCCTGATGTTCTGTGCCATTACACTTTAATAGTTGCCTTGCATTTTCAATATAAAATGCTTTAAAATAGGCTACAATTGTGCCATCAATGAAATCAGAAGACATCTTTTATGTGGCTTTTTTATGTAGGTTGACTGTCAATTCCACATTATGACCAAGTCGGAAGGAGAGACAGCAGAGCTGTAGTGTGTAATGCTGTAAAATGACAACATGCCCTACTATTTCATACACGTTCAGCTTCAATATTTGTCAACTGCCTCCGTTCTGCTTTCATTAAATAGCATATGGAATTAAACTGCATTTATAAACATTATGATTTATTTATAGCTATTGACATTTTAAGGTGTTTTCATTAGCATCTTCTTACCATCCCAGTGTACACACTAGGATGAGCTGCTTACTTGTGTCTCCAGGGAACTATAAGACAAACAGAATTTCCAACAGCATCTAACTGCACAGCCGAACTATTTATATGCATGCTCTTCTGGGAATAAGACTCAGTCTAAATTGGTATCACCATCTGAATTACTTTCATTGCTTTATATTTGATTGGGTCTTGTTGCAGTCTTTTACCACCCCTTTTGGTATCATAGGCATGCTTTAAATTAAATATGGGCAGACTTATGAATTATGCTAAAGACATAACCCTAACTCTGCATCCTTCTGAGGCCATGGTTAGTTCAAAATATGCAACTAAGCTATCCCAATTTTCTGGTCTTCGTAGAGGGGCGGCATACAAATCTAAATAATAAATAAATAAAATAAATAAATAAAATATCATTACATGCTTCTGGTGGTTCATGTATCAAAGTCACTCTAAAAATACACCTTCCATCTATTATGAGTTGGCTAATTTCTGTGGGGATGGGATTAGTCTAGGTATTGTGATCTCTGCGTGGATATTGAAAACATAGCTATATGTTTTCAAGACAGACAATACACTTCAGTGCTACAAGCATTCGTTTAGAATGTGAAGGTTCAGCCTTAGCTATATTTATGATATAATCAGCAGTGCTTTTTTATTCTGTTAGGCTGATGGAATAAGAGTATGAAACTCTTTCTATTTATATGTATATCAGCTGCCCATACGCAGAATTGGGCTTAGGCGAGCCTTATTTCTCCTAGGACTAAGGTGTTATTCTTCTTCCATTAAAGAATGTCTGCAAGTAACAATACATCAAAACAAAAATGAAGATTTATGGCTGAAAATGTGAGTGATCCTAATAGGCACTTCAGAACTACATCCAAAAAAGCATACATACACACATGCAGTTTCACTATCATGGAATATGTAAAGGCTGAAGTGAAGAATCTGTAGATTTATATACTAGATAGCTCGTTTTCTTTTGTCACTGGAGTGACAGTGCTTATAAAACTGTTTTTCACAAAAGGTTTCTGTAATGACACTGTTAAGTCTCCAATAGCTCAGCAAGTACTTGCATTTCAGAAGCTGAATAAAAGGCATGACTTATTTCAATAAGCTGAATAAAAGGGATAGATAGTCAAGGAGGAAAACTTCTTACCTTCAGCAGCAGCAATTTATACAGCTCAGAAGGACAGACAAAGAAAACCCAACCCTGGTTGATCCTTTCTTTTACATAGTTCCTCTCTAAGTAAAAAAAACAAAACAAAATTGCCAAATTCATGATTTATTTTGCAGCAGAGGCGGAATAACAACGCGGACACAGAGCTGGATTTAAAAATGGGCCATTTTTACTAATTAAATTATAATTCAACTTAACATGGACCCATAGAGGTCAACTGAATTACTTCCGGGGCGGAAATGACAACATAAAAAACTTCTGGGGCAACATATGGGCGTAGCTCCATGCTGATCCAGGTGAAGGGGCTGTGCCTCCACCTGGATCCCAGCCATGCCATGCATGTGGGAGGTCTCGCCGTCCAATCCCTGAGAGGGGATTGAAATGGGCGAGACCCAAAGGCAGGTTCTCCCCAATTGCTCAGATCGATTTAAAGGCACCATGAGTCTTTGGAGAGAGTCTGCCAATCATCCCCAAGATGCCCAACGGAGAACACGCAGTTGCTAAACACCTCCCAATTTCCGCCCTTAACCTGCCAACCCAATGACCAGAGGCAATCCAATTAGAACTAATCGGGGAGCGAAACACCCCCTAACCTTCCATCCTGCACCGCAGTGTGGAATAGGTGAAAAAACGGTCACAGAAAAAACCGAGACCGCCAAAAATTCCTATTCGGGCCCCTAAGGCCTACCCCAGTGGCACACTGAAAGATAGGGAGGGTGGGAGGGTGTTCGCCTGCTCGTTGTCAGGGGCGAAAAGGAGGCCCCGAGCCTGCACAGCCCTTTTTATAGGGCTGGCAGGCTCCGCTCCTGGCAACGTCATCGGCCATAGCTGATGACCAGACAGGGCCGCGATCTTGTGAAATCTCACGAGATCCCGGCCATCCAAGATGGCAGCTACACCAGGAGCTGCGTCTTCCTGGCCCTGCTGCAAATCCAGGCCGGAGGGTAAGTCACTGGCCAGGCATTTTTTGAAGCAGCAGAATTTACTTAACCCACATTTGAATCATCAAGCTTATTGTTTTACAGTTCCTCCATGAACATTTTTTTCCAAGTTTGAATAGAAATGCTAGGAATAACTACTGGACATTAGTTCCCAAATGTTAAAAATCAAGAACTCCCATTCAAGGTATTTCCATGAACAGATGGAGAGGTCAATTTCTTGTGGACGATCATTTTGGCAGCAGTACTTAATTAACTTTGGCTGATCTTAAAAAAACAAACAAGCCACTAAGTAGTATCAGATCAGGTAGGATGGATAGAGAATAACCAGGAAATCTCAGACATGCAGACTAGACTGGGAAATTGCATATTATTGCCAGAAAACCACATGTACATGTCACTGAAGTTAACAGAGTAAATCATGACTCATACCAGTCTTCAGCTACAGATGTTAGCCTCCTTTAATTCATTCATTCCTGATCCAGGAACTAGTTTATTTGGCAGAAGGATCATAAATGCAATAAAAATAATTTCTTTATTGCAAACAAAAATGAAGCCACATATGCATCCAAAATCTGTACTTTAACAGATAAGAGTCAAAGCCTATATATAGGTGTTTGCTCTGGTTGTATACAGTAAATGTTCACTCCCATATTTCTGAGTATTGCCATTATTTGGGAGATTTTCAGAGCAAGTTTCATTCTTTACAAGGGCCCCAGTGTTGCTTAAAGTACCACTTTTATATGCCTATAGTGGTATAGACAATTTTATAAATAAGATTCTAATTTTAATTATCTACCTTGCCTTTTTAAAGTACCGTATCAGTTTGTTACCTGTGAATGCATTTAATTTCCCAGCTGCCATCCCTCAAAAGACAGTATGTTTTCTCTGCAGACATATTCTGAGAACCAATCATGTTTATAACGTTCTGAAAGAGCAAAGCATGCTCAAAAACAGACTGTGCAAGGATTTTCACTTTGATAGATTTAAGTGAAGCCCTAAATGACTTGACCTGCCTCTCTCTCTCTCTCTCTCTCACACACACACACACATACACACACACAAACACCTAACTTCTAAATGAAAAGCTGCTATGCTTCTTTTCTTCTCATTGCTCCTTCTCCTGGTCTTAAACTACTGTCTATCAGTACAATAACTTTTTTGGGAAAAAAATAAATGGATGTTTAATTTATTCTTATGTTAATAAAGAAAATACTGAATTACTGTCTCAAGACAGTAATTCACTATTTTCTTTATTAACATAAGAATAAATTAAACATCCATTTATTTTTTTTCCAAAAAAGTTATTGTACTGATATCTGTTATTTTATTAGATATCTCAACATATCTCATAAAATGGGTTGAAAATATATTCTTTCAGAAAGGGACATGCATCATGTTCAAGTTAGGCCAGTGTAGAAGAGGGAAACTTCATAACTGCTACTTAACAGCTAAAAAACAGAGAAAACAGGTATAAGCTGCTCACTGGGACTTTGTCATTAGCAAAACGATAAAGAAAGAAAAGAAATCCTCTAAAACGAGCAAAGGTCAAGATGTTCAGTTGAACGTTCA
The DNA here is from genome assembly GCF_031021105.1 of Erythrolamprus reginae. NCBI lineage: Eukaryota > Metazoa > Chordata > Lepidosauria > Squamata > Dipsadidae > Erythrolamprus > Erythrolamprus reginae. The sequence goes on along the minus strand of NC_091963.1, from coordinate 36,738,806 downwards.
GTGCAGCCGTTTGTTTTATTATTGAAATATAACTCAAACAGCAATGTAGCAGTGGGTGGTGAATAGATTTGTTTATGAGTACCCAAGACTGAAAGGCTTGCCTATAAAGAAAACACATGCTTAACTGAAGGCCTCTAGTAAGTTCAAACAGAGTAGTAAGATTTAATAGTGCTATAAAAAGATTAAATAAAATCGGACAGGTTTTAATACATCTTGAGAATGAGAAATGTCGCAACTGAAAACAAACACATATACAACCTCTAATTGTGTATATGTGTTTATTGATATCAACACCAGGAAGATATGTCTCTGGGTTTCTGTTATTTAACCTCACTTAGAGAAGCAGCTGGGGGGATGACCAGAGCACCCCTTTTTGAAGTGAATGAATAGGGTTGAACCGGCAATAATAACTGAGCCCACAAGTGAATAGGAACTGAATAATCAAATTATCACAGATAATCCCCACTTGGTTAAAGACCTTGGTATACTAATAACAAAAGATTTAAGTGCCAAAGCCCACTGCAACAATATAGCCAAGAAGGCTTCAAAAGTTGTAAACCTAATCCTACGTAGCTCCTGCTCTGGCCATCTCACACTACTTACCAGAGCTTACAAAACTTTTGCCAGACCCATCCTTGAATACAGCTCATCTGTTTGGAACCCATATCGCATCTCAGACATTAACACCCTTGAAAATGTCCAAAGATACTTCACCAGAAGAGCCCTTCACTCCACCACTCGAAATAGAATACCCTATGAGACTAGACTTTCAATCCTGGGCCTAGAAAGTTTAGAACTAAGACGCCTTAAACAAGATCTAAGTATTGCCCACAAGATCATATACTGCAACGTACTGCCTGTCGGCGACTACTTCAGCTTCAACCACAACAACACAAGAGCACACAACAGATTTAAACTTAATATTAACCGCTCCAAACTTGACTGTAAAAAATATGACTTCAGTAACCGAGTTGTCGAAGCGTGGAACTCATTACCGGACTCCATAGTGTCATCCCCAAACCCCCAACACTTTACCCTTAGATTATCTACGGTTGACCTATCCAGATTCCTAAGAGGTCAGTAAGGGGCGAGTACAAGTGCACTAGAGTGCCTTCTGTCCCCTGTCCTATTGTTCTCCTATATCTCCTATACCTTTCTTCTATTCCTATATCTCTTCTATTCTTTCATTGATATTTTCTATTACTATATCTTCTTTTCTATTATTTCTTAGATATATTTTACTATGAGTATCTCCTCTATATCCTTCATCATGTATTTTACTATGTGTATATAGATATATACCCACTAAAACCGTCATTGTGTATTGGAATAAATAAATGAATGAATGAGTGTCTTAATAACAAGTGCTGCAAAGGTATAATGAAGCTGAACCCATAATGAACCAGTAATTACACCCTCAAACCCCCACAGCTTCAACCTTAAAGTTTCTACTATGGACCTCACCCCATTCCTAAAAGGTCCCTAAAGGAACGTGCATACGTGCACCACTGTGCCTACCATCCTTGTCCTACTGTCTCCATTTATTTGTATTCATTTCTTGTGGTTCATGTCCATGTTTATACTTATACCTGTAATCTTGTACATGTTTGACAAACTAAATATAATAAAACAAAATAAATAATTAACAGTGGTCCTCAAAATCAGTTTTATATAAAGCATCACAGCAGTATATCTTGAAGTAGTTGTATTTTTTAACTGTATGTTTACTTAAAATTACAATTAAAAGGATAAAAATTAATATACTGCAAATTTTAAAAAGAAAAATAATAGAAATATATAGTAAAAAAGAAAATAAATATACAAAGAAATGTATTTTATCACAAGTATAAACAATTTTAGCAACTTATCACATTCTCTTAAAATACAACATCCGATCTTTTCATCTCATATCTTTTATTAATATAATCCTTAAAATCTGATCATTTCAGTCTGCTGTGATCTCAACTCCATTTTTAGTTCAACTCTCTTAAATTCATTATTTTTCACCCAGATATCTCTAGAAATAATAATTAATAATAATAATAATTTATTAGACTTGTATGCCGGCCCTCTCCGAAGACTCGGAGCGACTCATAACTATATTTGTTGTTACTTTCAGCTGCACATCAGGAATGAAAACACTTGGAATGTTGCTTTGTTTACTCTCAAGCCACAAATCAGTATTGCAAAGCATTCCAAAAGGATTTGCAACATCTACTATATTATTTTCTCTGGTCATGACTTTCATCTATTGACCAAGCAGTAGCTCCAAGTCCAGGACAATTTTAAGGTATGGATCTGCTCCAGGGGTGAGTTCCACTTACCTTCCTTAGCGATTTGCATTGCAACAGAAGTCTATCATGTTGTGCAAAATACCCAGAAATGACTCTCTGCACATGGGGGTTGCAAGCCACAGTGACTGGAGGATCAATTCGGGAGCATGGTCAGGATGCTGGTCATCTGTCCACTGCACAGTGTAATTACAGTAAGCTGGAAAGAAAAGCGCTGGCTTTAATGGCCAGAGTCAAGCTCATTCATGATTATTTGTATGGGCATCAATTTGACTTGATGACTGACCACAAGCTGCTTTTGGAATTCATCACAGGTGATACCCCATGCCTGCCTCGCTATCACCCAGGATTACTAGGTGGGCCATTTTCCTGGTGCCTATAACTACCACCTAATCAACTGGCCTGGCCATGCCAATGTCCTCAGCCCCTGACCCTTGCCAGAGCTACTGGAAGACCCCATACCTGTGCTCTAATTGACTGCTTGGACTCTGGCCTGATAACCTCACTTGAGGTTGAAGTCTTTCCAAACTTGTAACGGGTCGCCAACTTCAATCTCATCTAGATTGGCTACAACTTAAGTACTCTGTTGAGGCCCCAGTCCCATAGTCAGCTACAACACTTCAGCATAGGGGATCAAGTATACACCTACAACTATGCTGGGAGTCCTCTCTGGGTTCCTGTCATGGTCACAGAGATCACCACCCTCACTCTTACTGAGTTGAGCTAGAGGACAGTAGAAGCTAGAGGGGGCATGTTCACCAACTCTGGGGCTGGCTCAGCCACTCCACTTTTAGGCTACCAGAATTAACTTTTGAGTCAATACCCAACCAATAGGAGCAATCACTTGTTCCTAACAGAAACAACTGAAGCCAACCAACTCCGGAAGACTTACCTAGTGATTTTTGAACCAAATTGTTTGTTAGAGAGTAGGTTGTTAATTTCTATGTGGAGGATAATGGGTTGGTTTGTGATTAATTCCATGACTTAGCAGGTGATACAACATAATCAAATTGGTCTGTAATTTTTGACATAGCTGGGATCTCCTTTTTTGTACGAACATTTGCTGAAATTCTGTCTTAGAACAAATAGCTCCAAAAATAAAATTCCATCAATTTGGTATATGTAATTCTTCATGTTTTTGCCTGTGCATTAAGATGTTTATTTGACAGGCATGGATCCATATAACATACATTTGTTGAGTTGGATAGGCATCCCTTCTATTTCCTGTGTGCCAGGACTAAGACAGGAGAAGCACTTAAAGTAATTGCTATGAAAATATTGGCCTGAAACTAATGACAGAAGTTTCAAAGTCACCTTCCCAGGAATGATTAGAACATAGTTAAAGTAACAGAGGATAAGAAAAAAGTCAAAATGGTAAGCAATTACTAAGCATATATAATACAGCAGAAATCAATGAACAGCATCAGGAATTAGATTTGTTCAGAGAAGAGGAGAAACTAAAAAGTATTCAGAAAAGAGAGCTAATGGTTATTAAAGGAACTCAGTCCTTAGAAAAGGACATAGATTCTTCTATTATCAAAATACTTGTGCCACAGACTCAGCACATTTGGAAACAAATAGATATAATTTAGAATACACTATCAGTTTATTAAACTCCTGAGAAAACTCTTAAGAGCAGAAGGGTTACTTTAATTAGAGCAGTGTGTCCTACCTTTTGTAGCTCTTCTATGTTAACCATCAAAGGAATTGGAGAAAAGGGTTTCAAGCTTTTCATCTGATGTAATGAAAAATTAGCTTTTACTTTGATGGGGACTAAGTGGACTCATTTTATGTATTTATTTTTCAAACGAATTTATATATCTGCCCATTGTACCAAAGATGACCCTGAACACCATATAGCAAGAATCAAACAGTGAAAACAAATATAAAAATAATAAAACTATCCTAAAACTACAAAAAATAAATAAAATAAATGGAGAACAAAAGATGGTCCCTTCAACCAAAGAGCCATCTGGCCAACTCCATCCAGTTCTTTGAGAACCACAGCCCTAGTCACACAACCAAGACTTGGGAACATTTTAAAATATCAAAATGGACAAAGATCAATCTAATTTCAGAATGGACAATGCTCAATAAGGTGGGTCCCTCAGCAGGCCTGCACTCATATAGGAAAATAAACAAACAAGCAAATAAATGGAATAGGCACATTCTATGGAATTAGGAAAAAAGCATAAGAATATAAATATAACACACAATAATTAAAATGCATTTAAAATTATAACTTTAAAAATTAAATATATAGATATAGATATGTACTTCCAGTTGACACTGTGCAGAATGGCTGGAAAACAGCAGAATTCCATTGGGCTCCATGAAATGCAACCAGCAACTGCTTGCAAGGAGACTTTTTGACGTCAAACCACCCTGGAAGGTGGTGAAGAAAGGAAAGGTGCTTTGCCAATCATGACGAAACTGCAATTTCCTCTACTTCTGAAGAAAGCTCTCAGCAGCAAGGATGATGAGTGATGATGACCAAGGAGAGATTCAACCTGGAAATAAGGAAGAACTTCCTGACGGTCAGAATGATCAACCAGTGGAACAACCTACCAGCGGATGTTGTGAACTCCAATACTATGGACATTTTTAAGAGGAAATTGAACTGCAATTTGGCTGGGAAGCTATAGGGTTCCTGTTTAGGCAGGGGGTTGGACTTGATGACCCGCATGGTCCCTTCCAACTCTAACAATAAATAAATAAACAAACAAACAAACAAATGTTGACCATTTTGATCAGGCACAAGCTGGAACAACTGGGACACTACAATTTTGTGCTGAAGTGGTCCACTGGCAGAGCAGTGAACCTGGGTGAGATAACTTCCAACTTTTATCTTAGAGATTTAACCCAAGTAAAAAATTTCAAAAAACAGTCTCCAAACATTAAGAAAGTGGCAATTGGAGAAGTGGAATTAGTGGAGAAGGATTAATGACTGAAAACTAAAGAGAAAGATTAAAGACTGCGATGCCAAAGAAATATCCAAAGGATGCTTTAACACACAAAAAGTCTGAAAAAAATTGAACAACATTGTGAAAAGTGATTATTGGGAGAAACTGCTTTTCTAAACTCTATTTTAACTCCCCTAATTGGTGGACAATCAGATATTTTGAATTTTACACTATATTAAATACTGGAATTGGGAACAGGGGAACCATCTAGTGGAGGAAGAGCTTACTGTACTGTGGGAAATCTAAGTGAAAGTGATGAAAGAAGAGAAAATAAACAATACCTGGAAGGCTATTTGAGCTTGACTTTATCTTAGTAGGAGATTTGGATGCTTGGAAATATTTAGTGAGCTATTTGAAGATCTTTAAGGCAAACTGAACTGTAAATACTAAAACTTTATTGAAATTTCGTTGAAAGTTATATTTGAAAGATTTGAGGACCAAATAAGCCAGACTGGATTTGGTTTGTTAACATTTTCCTCATCTTATGAAGCAAAAGAAGAAAAAGAATAGAAGGGGGAAGAAAGTAAGAAAAAGAGATAAAAAAGAAGAAAAGACTAACAAGACTTAAAATGTGGACAATTTGAAGGTGCAAAGTGGACATTATAAAGACTTATAAAGAAATCTATAGCTTTTAAGGACTAGAAAGCTAAGGGACTTGGAAGACTAATTCTGAGATTGACTAAATTTGATTAATAATTGACTTTTTGGAGTTTTTAAATATTGGGATACTGGATTACACACCCCTTCTTCCTCCAACAAAGTGAGACACACACACACATTGCTCTACTGTGGTTTCAAAGGCGTGAAAAATCAACAAAGTCCAGAAAACAGCAACACATGATTCCTGAAGAATTGCGATCAGATACACACCGCTATTTATAGCAGCAGCCCTAATTACTGGAGCCCCACCCAACCACAGGTGGCCTCATTTTCTCTTCTAATAATCCTTCACTTGTTGTCTCCTATGCATCACTCTATGCATGCGTGGATGTGTCATTAATTCTTGTTCAGAATTCAAGGATGATACAGATGATTGATCTCCTCCTGGGCTGTCTGCCAAACTCCCCTCTTCCCTGTCACTCATGCTTCCTTGGTCACAGGAGGCTTCATCGGCAGATTCCATCGGGAGCAAAACAGGCCTGCGGCATGTGGATGTCTCCCCCACATCCACCTGCACATTCCTTGGGGCAGGAGCTGGGCCAGAGCTAACCACAACACCTCATGAGGCAGGACTCTACAAGATTCTTTGTGCCATTGCGTACATGAACTGCAGTGCTGCCATGAGCGTCATCATACCAGTACAGCTGACATTCTGCCACTCACAGCTGTGCCAGTATGTCGAACCTTGTGGTAGTGATGCCATTCATGCATGCAATGGCACAACAAGACTTGCAGAAATTCTGTTCCACAAAGCATCAGCAATAGAATGACGAGTCTCACAGATATTCATTTCTGGTAGGTGGGACATTTTGGGCCATGAGATGTTTGGGACTTGTAACTCAATCACGTTCCTTGGCATTGTGCCTAGATAAATCCATTGTAAAAGAAAACTTCTCACAAGTTTTAGAAGTTTGATTGAACTAGCAAAACGTTTTCTTTTACCATGGGCTTCCCTGGACACAATGCCAAGGAATGTGATAATTACAAATGTCAGATACAATGCCTATCTTACGGTGGGATGCAATTTGGGGGTGCCAGGTGGCGCAAGGTGGATAATGACAGGTACATCCTACTGACACTTGTAGGTCCATCATGTTCCTTGGAGAGAGAAAATGAGAAAGTGAGAGGCGAGTTTGCGCACACCACACAGGATTAGCTTGGTTCCTCTGGGCTCTGCCTCTGGCAGTGTTTTGAAATGTGCTTCTGCTTGTGAGGAAGAGGAGGCAAACCTCGATCCCTGCCTCACTCACTCCTTGCAGGCAGGAGCATAATTCAAAATGCCACCAGAGGCAGAGCCCAGAGGAACCGAACCAGTCCTGCCTATACCTGCCTTTTGCTTTTCTCTCTCCCAGCCAAAAGAGTGCCTGCTGTAAAATGAGAGGTTTCTGGGCAGGAGAGAGAGAGAGAGAGATTGAGAGAGCAAGAGGCAGGTGCATGCAGGACACCTGGCAGGATTGGCTCGGTTCCTCTGCCTCTAGCAGTGTTTTGAAATGCGCTCCAGCTTGGAAGAAGGAAGAAGATGCAACACAGGGATCGATGTTCTGAGCTGCCATAGTGGGAGGGAAAAGAGCTCCATCCCCCCATCTCCCACCCCAAAGCAACATTGAGAGACACAAAAGTGCCCTTCCATCTGCCTGCACCTCTGGCTCAGCAGGTGACTCTCTCAGTTGGCTCCATAGTGGGGCCTCCTGCCACCTCACACTGCTGGGCATGAGTTACCACCAAACATTTCCTCCCAATGAATGAATTGCTGTTCAATTCAATTCAATTCAATTCAGTTTATTAGATTTGTATGCCACCTCTCTCTGAAGACTCACAACAGTAATAAAAACAGTATAACAATGGAACAAATCTAATAATAAAATATATAAAAACCTCAACAATTAAAAACCATACAGCACATACACATCAAACATAAAATATAATAAGCCTGGGGGAGATGTCTTAGTTCCCCCATGCCTGGCGATATAGGTGGGTCTTAAGTAACTTGTGAAAGACGAGGAGGGTGGGGGCCATTCTAAACTCCGGGGGAAGTTGATTCCAGAGGGCTGGGGCCGCCACAGAGAAGGCTCTTCCCCTGGGGCCCGCTGTTGGTGCTTCTGTCCTCTTTCCAAGGAAAGGATGAAGGTCTTGGAACAAATGGGAGCCACTGGGCAAGGGAGCGGCTGCCTCTGTTGCCCCTGAGTCGGCTTGGCCCAGGTATGTGAGGCATGATGCTCCTTTCCCTGGAAAGTAGTTGGGGGGCTTGTTTTGGGGTAGGGCTTATTTCATGACATGCGCTGAAAAGCCTGATTGGCCTTATTATGGAGACATGAATTACTTTGGGGGAAACATGCCATGCTATCAGCCTCCTCTACCACAAAGATCCTGCAGGAGAAGAGCAATATGGCTAACTGTGGGATCTGGCAGGATGAGTACTGTGAACCACAAACACAAAGCTTTTGCTCTTCCATACAGCACCCTTGCTGACCTCAAGATGATGTTGGATAACCATTTGTCTGAATTGGTGTAGGGTTTCCTGCCTAAGTAAGGGGTTGGACTAGAAGACCTCCAAGGTCCCTTCCAACATTGCTGCTGCTGCTGTTGCTGTTGTTGTTGTCGTCGTCATCATCATCATACATACACACAGTGAGAGAGAGACACACATTAAAAATATGAGTAACACCCCTTACCTCATTATTCAAAATCCATGTAGCCATCTCAAAAATAATTTTCCACAAGATTCATGATTTGTCTACATTTTCAGACTGTGAAAACAGAAAAAAATACATTGGAAACAAACAAGCATTGAAAACTTGAAAAATTATAGTTAGCATAGTGTTAAGTTTAATAGGATACCTTTATTAGTTTATGTAAAATCCTATTTTCTACAAAATGACATTTTATGCCATTTACATATAGCAGAAGTGAATGTGGTGGAAATTAAAAATGAAGCCTCTAATCAGCCTAATAACATGTTAATTGAAGAAGTGGGCAAGAAACCATATATAAAAGGCTAGCCCTATTAATTTAAAGCCTTTTAAAACAAAGGCTCTGAAATATCTTATTTGGTTGACAGTTCAGTATGGATTGATCCTAAAAAGAATGACATAATCAGGATACATATGGATTACTAACATAGTTTAGAAATGTCTGTGGAAAGACACAATTTGGAAGAAAAAAGAAATAATTATTTGCCCAACTGTTTGTCTAGAAACTTAATTTCAGAGAAAATGGGAGAGATGAAGTAAGGATAAAGAGTTAGAATTGGACTGTTTATTAAAATGACCTGAAAACTGACCTTAGGAGATTAGGAAATAAACTGTGGTTTTGCAGATGAGCTAACCCTATATTAAAATTATACTTTTTTAGAAGACAGAAAGAAGTCCAGAATGCAAATGGGCCAAAAACAATCATATGAATAATCATACCAACAATAAGTCAGAAGAGAATAACAGGTGGCAGTGTGCTCCTAATGACTTCTCTGCCTATAGATAATCTCCTCTGTCCATTGTCTTCTAGCCTGTGAATGACAATTGCTACTCTGTTAGTGTTACCAGGTTAACACCAATCTCCCATCTTCATAGCATAGCTGTGAAACTTAGGAGAAAAAACCACTGAATCATCTCAGCCTTTAGTTACAATCCTGAGCACCCAAATTCCGAATATGTCAGACAAGGTTGATGTATTGATAACCAAACTTTTAAGTAGCATGAATCAAGTTTCAAAATAAAGGTGCCTTGGCAGTATACATACATACATATATAGATGCAAGCATTGAACTTGAGCCTTAATAAAAGTTGTTTGTTTGATTTGTATTCTGACTGTTTCATCTATGAATGAGTTTGCTCTTCTTTTGGAATATCAGGTTTATGATTTAGGAGCTTTACCTAGATTCATGGCTCTAGAATACTGGTTCCCAACCTTTTTTTGGCCATGCCCCACCTAAGCATCTCTAAATAATAATAATAATAATTTATTAGATTTGTTTGCCGTCCGTCTCTGAGGACTCCGAGCGGCTCAATCCTGATGCTTCCCCCCCCCCATGAAATATAATTGTTATTATTCAAAAAGTGAACTACTCATTTAGAATAGAATAGAATAGAATAGAATTTTTATTGGCCAAGTGTGATTGGACACACAAGGAATTTGTCTTGGTGCATATGCTCTCAACGTACATAAAATAAAATATACATTTGTCAAGAATCATGTGGTACAACACTTAATGATTGTCATAGGGGTCAAATAAGCAATGAAGAAGCAATATTAATAAAAATCTTAGGATATACGCAACAAGTTACAGTCATACAGTCAACATGGGAGGAAATGGGTGATAGGAATGATGAGAAAAACTAGTAGAATAGAAGTGCAGATTTAGTAGAAAGTCTGACAGTGTTGAGGGAATTATTTGTTTAGTAGAGTGATGGCGTTCGGGAAAAAACTGTTCTTGTGTCTAGTTGTCTTGGTGTGCAGTGCTCTGTAGCGACGTTTTGAGGGTAGGAGTTGAAACAATTTGTGTCCAGGATGTGAGGGGTCAGTAAATATTTTACCCGCCCTCTTTTTGACTCGTGCAGTATACAGGTCCTCAATGGAAGGCAGATTGGCAGCAATTGTTTTTTCTGCAATTCTGATTATCCTCTGAAGTCTGTGTCGGTCCTGTTGGGTTGCAGCACCAAACCAGACAGTTATAGAGGTGCAGATGACAGACTCAATGATTCCTCTGTAGAACTGAATCAGCAGCTCCTTGGGCAGCTTGAGCTTCCTGAGCTGGCGCAGAAAGAACATTCTTTGTTGTGCTTTTTTGATGATGTTTTTGATGCTAGGTGACCATTTTAGGTCTTGAGATATGATAGAACCTAGAAATTTGAAGGTCTCTACTGTTGATACTGTGTTGTCTAGTATTGTGAGAGGTGGAAGGGTGGAAGGGTTTCTCTTAAAGTCTACCACCATTTCTACGGTTTTGAGTGTGTTCAGTTCTAGATTGTTCTGGTCACACTACAAGGATAGTTGTTCAACTTCCCGTCTGTATGCGGATTCATCATTGTCTCGAATGAGTCCGATCACTGTTGTATCATCTGCAAACTTCAGTAGTTTAACAGATGGATCGTATGAGATGCAGTCATTAGTGTATAGAGAGAAGTGAAGTGGTGAGAGTACACAGCCTTGGGGGGCACCTGTGCTAATTGTACATATATCTGATGTGATTTTTCCTAGCTTCACCTGCTGCTTCCTGTCTGTCAGGAAGCTTGTGATCCACTTACAAGTGTGTTCAGGTACCACTAGCTGATTTAGTTTGGTTAAGAGAATGTCCGGTACGATGGTATTGAATGCTGAACTGAAGTCCACAAAGAGGACCCTGGCGTAGGTCATTGGAGATTCAAGATGTTGAAGGATGTAGTGTAGAACCATATTAACAGCATCATCTGTTGATCTATTTGCTCGGTATGCAAATTGCAGGGGGTCTAACAGTGGATCCGTGATGGCTTTCAAATGGAACATCACTAGCCTTTCAAAGGTTTTCATAACTACAGATGTTAGAGCAACTGGTCTGTAGTCATTCAGTTCCTTGATGGAGGGCTTCTTTGGCACTGGGATGATAGTCGAGCGTTTAAAGGCCTAAAAGACCATTAACTAGGTTTAAACAAGTTCCAACTGCCCCCATTAAAAATGAAATTTCCCCACTGTGGGGCCCCACGTAGGGGACCAGGGCTCTAGAACCAACAGCAGAACCAATAACAATCCTTGGTATTATCTGAGCTTACAGAGAAACGAAGTTTGAGACCCTGTAAATAATTTTCCTTGCATATCTGAAACTTGCGTCATTTAAAGGATTCTTTCTATGAGTATTTTTTTTTGGTTGCTTAGTTTTTGCTGGGTGAAAAAATTTACACTTGTTCTGTTACTGGGTCTATTTGACCCAGACTAAAAAAAGGTTGATTTTAGCTACTGGAAGTGTTTTTTTTAATACCTTTTGCATTGGTTTACTAATTTGAACATTCCTGATCATAAACAAATGAAAAATGAAATGAAAAAAAAATGTTTATTTGTTTATTTTGCTCATAGAAGCCCCCCCCCCAAGCTGTGTGCAATTATGTTCCTTTATATATACATTAGGCTGCAAGTTCCAAATTTTTTAAATAACTTTTGCATTGGTATAGTAATTTGAACATTCCTCATCATAAACAAATGAAAAATGTAATGAAAAAAATTATGTTTAGTTGTTTACTTTGCTCAGAAAAGGGCCTCCCCGCCCCCCGGCTGTGTGCAATAATATATAGATTAGGCTGCAAGTTCCAAATTACTTCCTTGTTTTTAGTACAATGGATTTCTTGCATAAAATTAGTTGTCTGGGTATCACTTATTTACAGGGAGATGGAGGAATAGTGCTAGGACCGGCAAGCTGCTTGGTGGGGGCTCCTCCTTCTTGGAATGCAAACAAACCACACCCCTTTTAAGACTCAGCTGACGGTGCCTTCCCCACCCCTGCGCTTCTCCCCCACCCCGGCTTTCTCTTTGCCCTGCGGTTTCTCCACAGTTCAAAAGGAGGCATTGAGAAGTGAAAGGCAGGAGGTGGCCTGGATGAAACTGCGGGGAAACTGTGGGGTGAAGCAAAATCCAGGGTGGGAGAGAAATGCAGGGATGGGGAAGGCACCATCATCTGAGTCTTAAAAGGGGCGTGGTTTGTTTGCATTCCAAGAAGGAGGAGCCCCTCAGCACTCCCCCTGCCAAGCTGCCTGCTGGTCCTCGCACCTCATTGCTACAAGCCTAAAGAGGGAAGTACAGACATCAATTCTCCTGCCTTGTTCCAGGGACCTTTGGAAGGTGCCAAGGGAGGGGGAGGGACTGAGGATCTTCCCCTCCCCTCTCTTCCCTCCATCTTCCTCTTGATTCTCTCCCTGGCCTCCTTTTCCTTCTCCAGATGCCTCGTCCTCTCGGCAGCTTCTCCAGGCTCCCCTCCCACCTCTCGCCTGTTGCCCTGACCCTTCCCCCACCCTCCCTTGGGATCTGCCCCGAAGCCCCTCCAGGAACCCTGGGCAGAGGGTAAGAGGGGAGAGTTGGGGCACCTGGAGGGGATGTGGGCATCAAGGGGAGCGCTGGGCCACATCAGGGCTCCATCTGCAGAGGCTGCGGGCACCCAGGAGAGCCGGGCAGGAAAGAGCAGCAGGTGGGCAGCCTGGAGGGGCTGGAGGGGGAGTGTCTCTCTGGGTGGGGAGGTGCCTTTCCCCCCCAAGGAAACGGGGACTCTCTGTGCCCCCCACCTCTGCTCCCCTTTGGGTGGATGGAGGGTAAGGTGACCAGACGTCCCATTTGTAAAAAAAATTGGGCTTTTTAAAAACGCCGCAGGACGCAGGATACATTGTTCAAAAGTGGGACATCTGGTCACCTTATGCAATCATTAATCAAAGTCCAAGAGCATCAAAGATTCCACAGCTAGGGTTATATTGGCAAATTTTAGTCTTACCTAATTCAAAAGGACCCGATTGCCAGAGATCACTGATTACCTTTGGTTAAACTAATGTGCTATACATGAAACCACTGTAAACTAACTAATGTGCTATATGTGAGACCATTGTAAATTAACTGTACATGAAACCACTGTAAAGATTACTTGGAAATGATCAAGAATGTAATGCCTCGTTTATTAACCAGTGCCTAATGTTGAGAATATATGCTATAACAACCATATTGCAGGTCCTGTGCTAGTTGCTATTTGATTTCTAACTACAATGTAAAGTGCTGATATAACCTATAAAGCCAGTTATAGCCTGGCATCTGGACATCTGCATGATTGTCCTCTTCAATCATTGAGGTAATAATGCCCCCTCCCTGACAGCTTTTAAACACTGAGCTCTTTCAAATACTATTGTAATTGATTTCATTTGTACTATTTCTTATTTCAATGTTTCTTAACTTTGGCAAAATGAAGATGGGTAAACTACAACTCCTAGAATTTTACAGATAACATCAAACCATGCTGACTAGGGAACTGTGGGGTTGAAACCCACATATCTTCAAGTTTGTAATGTTGAGAAACACTGTTCTATTCTTTCATATCTGTTTTTGCTTCTTCCTTTTGTCCATGTCCTGCCCACCCAGCTGTTCAAAACCATGCAATATTGTGAAAGAAAGGTTTAAACTATACAAAAAGATCTATGGATTTGATTTTGTCAAAAATGAATTGAAAATCCTACTGTGTGGTAGTGATGAACATATTATTGGTGAGGTTTAAAAATTGTTACTGAAATTGAACTTGGATAATGACTATGTAAAGCATTGTATCATTCAGGGGCAAAGAACTTGGATATAATATTATGCTTGAACAATGGGAGAATATGTGGATAAAAGTTTAACAATTCACATTAAATTATAATTTGAAAGAAAACTATTGTAAGGTGAGATACCATTGGTATCTAACATCAGACAAAGGCATTTCAAATGAACGATGGAAGTGCAAATATAAAGAAAAAACTTTTTATTATTTATGGAGAACATGTGACAAAGCAAAAAAATATTGGAGTAAGATTTATATCTTAATACCAGAAGATTATTTAAGTAAACAAAAAGATAAAGTCAGAGATTTTTCTTAGATATAACGGACAAAGAAATTGGGGAAAAATTGGAACTTTAAATATGTTGAATACCTTATCCACAAAAATGGAAAGATATTTTGATTCCAACAATGCACTAAGGGCTGCAAAAGTTGATGGAGTTAGCAGAGATGGCTAACTTAATTGTTTTGATTAACAAAAAGAACGCAATTAATTTTGTTTCTACTTGGAAGCCTTGGACTTTGTGCATGAGCTGGCAGAAAAGGAAAATTTGATTTCGGGTTTAACTTATTAGGTAGGTTTACTACTATTATAGAAAGCTGAGGTTTCATGTTGTTACTTTACTCTACTGTCTCAAAAGAAGTCCGAAGTCAATGCTTTTCTTTTTCTTTTCGTCTTTCCTCTGCACTTTTCTCTCTCTTTTCCTCCCTTATTTTTATTATCTTTTTACCTCTATATTTTATATTTTGGTAAACTAATAAATACTAATAAACTAATTGACTTATTTATAATACTAATTGTTCTGTCCGGGTTCCCCCAGATGCCAACACCAACTAAAAAGAGTAGTCAGACACGCTGATAAAAAGCAAAGTCATTTTATATCTTTGAAAACAAACACAGATAACAAAAACTGTTCTTACAAACTGGAATGCTATGAAGCTTCACAGAAGAGTCACGACGGCCAGACAATACAACAGGCTTCTTGCTGGCACACACACCACTGTAGATAATAAAACCCACGCCTCCCCCAAGTTTTCAGCCTTCGAGGCCACAAGCCAGAATCAGAGACGCCAAGGATCGAAGCAAGGTCACAGGACTCCCAAAAGATAACTCTCCACAATACAGGAAGGGCGGGCCTGCCTTTTCAACCTTTCTGAGGAGAACCACACCCAAACCCAGCTGTTGCCTATTAGGGATGGAAATACCTGGCTAATTGTCCCCTTCGTTATGCTGCCCTTCTCTGCCTCATATCTATGATGGCTTGTGCGTTCTCATCTAATGATTCCAGGCTACTCGCTGGGGAGAGCTCTCCCCCGGGGGTCTCAGGCTGTTCTCCCTCCTCCTCGTCCTGACATTCCTCTTCCCCGTCTGCCTGGTCCTCCTCCTCCTCCTGTTCCTCGTCCTCCCCCTCTGAGCATGGAGCCGGCAGAGTTCCAGCCATTCCCTGAGGAGCCTCAGACTGAATCACAACACCAATTTAACTAATAAACTAATAAAATATTTAAAAAAGGAAAGCATGCAATATTGCAAATAGATAAATGAATATTACTTTGGTGGGGGAAAGCTAACTGCATTTTTATGTGCAGAGTGCACAAACACAGAACTGGGCCTGGCTGGATGTGAAGCATAGCAACGTGAGATGAGGTGAGGAGAGACCATCAGAGGACCCCGGAGGAGCCAGCAATGGGAGCACCACTAGTAAACCCCACAAACTAGCTTCATAAAAATAGAAGCACAAGCACCAAACAAAATGAAGTAGCAATTAAGGCTCCCAGAACTGTACTGAGTCTAGCATTTGTACATTTCCTTGACATTGTATGACCTATGCTAAATAATTTGTCCGTGTGGTTCTTCTAGACGATTTATTGTTCGTGATTTTATGATGTTGATTTAAAATAATTTACACTAACTATTTAATGGATGTTTTCATTAATTTTTCATATTGCAGAGACCATTGAGAATTTTGAATTGTAGCAAGCTATAAATGTGATAATTAATATTCTCTGTGTGTCTTGAAGCACAATGTTATATAAAAGGGTTGTATGGGGAACATATATGGGTTTTTTTCCAGATATTTTCCAGAGGTCTAAAATAAAAGAATTAAGTTATGGAAGTCTCATGGAAGTCAATATGAATAGTTAATCATAATGAAGTTATATTGATTTCAGTAGAACTCACTATAATTAACTGAGTGTGGTAGACAGCGAAAAATTACAATCTTCTCTTCATCCACCTGGGAAAATGTCTGTTTAGCCAATATAATGAAACACTAAACCCTGGGTTATTTATGTAGATCTAACCAGAATGCTCTTCCAGGAAAACACACAGGCTACAGTACATGAGTACGAGCTTGGTGAACATAATTCATTGTTCAGAAATAATTGTAGAGAAATCAATTAAAATAAAGTTATTAACTGGTCAAAAAAAGTAGAACATTCAATAGATAAGAAAAGGAAGATGAATAAAAAATGGGGTAAAAACTAATTTGACTGAGCTATGAAGTGGCTGCTAAATAGATAAATGTAATGATATTGTTCTATTATATCTTAGGTCTAAGATAAAAGTCAGCCTCCCAGAAATGTAAAATATCTTAAATTCATCCCACAAAACAGCAGCATAACACACAACAGACCTGGCAGTGTATGTCAAACAATACAGCTCTTCTTTCTGGAAAATAATTATCATTCTAGAAAATGCATTTTATTCAGGGGTTGTAATACATCATCCATCGTTTTGGAAAATGAGGTCAAGCCAATTAACTGTCAAGGTACTTGTAAGTTAATTAACTGGTGTAATATTTTGAGTTATATTTCTGAGAATTGTTAAGCACCCGTGTTTTGGATTGCTTGAGATCAGACTCTTACTTCTTACAATATAATAGTGAACATATTTATATTAAAACTGCAAACCCTATATAGAAACTGTTCAGCAAAATGATTTACAGATACAGGAAAAAAAGGAACCTGAGAAACAATAAAATAATATCCTGGGCCAAATAGATGGGGAAATTCTGCCTTTAATGTCTCTTAAAATGTCCTTGGTTAATCCATTTTCTCTATCTTGGCAAAGCCAAATAGGCTGCTTGTGAATAATTCAGTCTTAAGCTGTATAAACACGATAACATCATACATTCGAGAAAGAAACTAATTACAATAATGGGCTGGAGTTTGATAATCCAGAATATTGTTTTCTAATCTAATTCCTTTTCTGAGATAATTACTCAGAATCAGCCACTGTCAGGATTATAAAAATAATCAGATTGGAGGTAGGAGCTGCTGATAATATCTTAGCGTCCTGTTTCTCCTCCCGATAAGCAGTTCCAATCAATTCAACAACTGAGAATTGTTGGTGATTATTCCAAAAACAGTTTAAATGCATCATTTTACATTTGTGTGTTTTTGAACTTCATTTCTTTGTGGAAATACACACACATACACACACATTATACAATAGGTTTGAAATGCTGTTTTTAAAATAATTATCTGAGAGGAGGCTTTTATTGCAGAAACCAATTCCCTCCTTCCTTAACAATCCCCAGGTTTGCTTTATGATATGTTCAAAAGCTTGACAACCGACTGGGCCTTAAATGCTTCCCTTTGAGTTTTGAAAAAAGAAAAGTGGAACAGAAATGCGTTTCTGAAGCAAGTCAACTGCTGTGCCGTTACATGTAGTTGATTATCTGCCAATGGTTAAACTGAAACATCAGTATAGTAGTTATTATTGAAAAGAAAGTTATTGGACATTCTGAGTACAAAAGTGGAAGTAAACATATATTTTTGTTTAAATAAACATAAAAGGCAAGCTTTAGATGGTAAAAGCATAATGTATTGTTTAAACCTGCTAATACTATATTTCAACTTTGCAAGTAAAAATAATCAGATAGAACAGTAGGAATCCTGAGAGCCACACAACTAAGATCAAATTCAAATAATGTAATGATTTTCCGCTGTGACCTATTATAGTTAATTAATATAGACTAACAAAACGAAAATAGACTAACAATCCTGGGTCTAGAAAGCTTAGAACTACGACGCCTAAAAGATCATATGCTGCAATGTCCTGCCTGTCAATGACTACTTCAGCTTCAACCGCAACAACGCAAGAGCACGCATCAGATTCAAACTTAATATTAACCGCTCTAAAGTTGATTGTAAAAGATATGACTTTAGCAATCGAGTTGTCGAAGCATGGAACTCATTACCGGACTCCGTAGTGTCAACACCTAACCCCCAACATTTTTCCCTTAGACTATCCATGATTGACCTCTCCAGGTTCCTAAGAGGTCAGTAAGGGGCGTACATAATTGCACTAGTGTGCCTTTCGTTCCCTGTCCCATTGTCTCTCCTTTATCTCATATATCTTTTCTTCCTTTCATATATCTTCTCTTCTATTTTTATATCTTTTCTTCTATCCTATATATTACTACATATCTATTCTCTTTAATTTGTATTGGACAAATAAATAAATAAATAAATAAATAAATAAATGAATAAATAAATAAATGAATAAATAAATGAATAAATAAATGAATGAATAAATAAATAAATAATATATGGAAGTGGATTTAATTTAGAGATGTATTCTAAAATAATTCCTTCTACAATATGTGAGAGACCATGCCAATTCATTGTTAAGAGAAGAACAGACAGTAGAATAGAAGTTTGAAAAAAAAATAAGCAAAACGAATTGTATTTTATCTTGAAATATTGGCAAAATTTTGAAAAACCAAAAATGTTGCTCGCTTTCTGTCTTACACAGAAACAAAATAATCTCAATCAAATTGACAGAAGTTGAAGAAATGGATCTCATACACCCATTTCAAAGAGAAAACCTTAGGAAAAATATACAAAGACCTGGAATACTAAATGTATACAATAAATAATGGAAGAACACTGGAAATAGAAATTATTTTGTTAATAAATAATCCCCAATTTGATTGTATATTATATTCACAGTAAAGGGGTAATATATGTTTGTTTCTGCAGTTATTTTTAAGACAAATTTCCATATCACAGCAATATTTCCTATCTCAGACAATGCTGGAGATTTATCATTACGAGTCCATATTTCATGAACAACTCTCTGATGGCTATGTAACAATGATACAATTAAGCGGCTTGTAAACTGAAACTATATATATGTATGTTGAATTTAAAGGAAATGGAATAAGCACAGAATTTCAAATCAATTCCTCACATGTATGAAAAATGCCAAGAGAAGAAATTCATATTCTCCAAGTATGATTTTGTGTATTTTATTCCCTCTTTAAATCTTATAATGGCTCACTAACTGTGAATCTAAGGATCCTTGGTCAATCTCATTTTTGATTAGCTATAAAGGATGCCACTTAAATCATAATGGGTTCAGTAACTTTCATGACACTGAAAGAGGTAAAAAGTAAAGGCATCTTTATCCAACTGGACAAAGGCTTTTACATGCTGATTGTCTATTCAGCCACATTAGCAGTGTTTAATTGGACTTATCACTCCTCTTTTCTTTAGCAGTACATGAGAAATGAATATAAAATGCTATATTCCATGCTAGGGATACTATTGCCCATTATATTTGGATATTACAAGTCCATAATGATTTTGTTTGGCATTTTCATATCTTTGGACCAATTGCTTTCTTTAAGCCCTAGACTGGGAAACGAAGAAATATCTGACTATCATTTCAGAGTGAATCTTCATTCTGCAATGGATTGAGTCAGTCTGATGTAGGAGTGGGTTCTAAAACCCTATATTAGGAGTTTTCACACATGCTCATGGACAACGCTTCTGTACATGTGCAGAAGTGTTCTGGGTCTGTGGGCAGAGCCTCCCACCACCAGCACTGCCAGTTCTAAGAACTGGGCTAAATTGGGAGCAACCACCACTGGGATGATGATGATGATGATGATGATGATGATGATGATGATGATTATGATTATTATGATTATTATGATTATTATGATTATTATGATTATTATGATTATTATGATTATTATGATTATTATGATTATTATGATTATTATGATTATTATGATTATTATGATTATTATGATTATTATGATTATTATGATTATTATGATTATTATGATTATTATGATTATTATGATTATTATGATTATTATGATTATTATGATTATTATGATTATTATGATTATTATGATTATTATGATTATTATTACGATGATTGGAATCATTATTTTATCCCCTTGGACATATTTTAAAGCAGCAAATATGTAATGTCGTAAACTACCATCTGCAGAGAATGATTTAATACATTGGACTTTCTTTCATTATTGATAGAATATAGCCTTTTATATTATCATTGGCTTTCTCATCATGATTAACACTTCTATAAAAGCTTTTTATTTAGAACTGTCAGATTTAGTAGAGGGGAACGAAACTGATCAACACATGTGACAGAAGTCTTCTCTTCGAAATTGCATTGTCCCCAAGTGTCATGTTGTAACACCGTGACAACTTTCTCACGCATCTCTTGAATTACAAATGGGTACTTATCAAATCAGGGTGATTATGTAGTTGCCTTCATACCAGTGGTTATTAAAAAATCTGGCATTATTTAAAATATTTGCCAGCATTTTAATAATTCATCTCTTCTCACAAGAAATGTTCCTCTTCTTTCAAGAAATCCTGCCTTGTGGCTTTCATTCCCCTTTGTGACAGAAAAGATGCCATAATTGCATCTTTCATATTAAAAAAAACTAAATTCCGGGAAGAAGGGGACTCCAAAATATCTTTTCCTGATGATAACATTTTAGACTCAGATAAGATGCTTCTTAAATTGATTAAAATAGCTTACTTAATTATAAGTTTCAAACACTTTACAATTTTATTTTGAACAAAAACACTTAATTTACAGAATGACGGAATAAGGTAAGTTATTATTATTATTATTTATTAGATTTGTATGCTGCCCCTCTCTGAAGACTGGGAGCGGCTCACAACAGCGATAAACAAAGTGACAAATCCAATACTTAAAAACAACATCTAAAACCCCATATCATTAAAAACCATACAAGTCAATCATACCATACATAAGTAAATCATATTAGCCTGTGGATACCTCAAGTACCCCTTGCCTAGCGGCATAGGTGGGTTTTCAGTAACTTACGAAAGGCAAGGAGGGTGAGGGCGGTTCTAATCTCTGGGGAAGTTGATTCCAGAGGGCTGGG
Organism: Erythrolamprus reginae; assembly: GCF_031021105.1. Taxonomy (NCBI): domain Eukaryota; kingdom Metazoa; phylum Chordata; class Lepidosauria; order Squamata; family Dipsadidae; genus Erythrolamprus; species Erythrolamprus reginae. Next base: position 36,717,463 of record NC_091963.1, on the reverse strand, counting down.
GCTGCCACAGAGAAGACTCTTCCCCTGGGGCCTGCCAGACGACATTATTTAGTCAACGGGACCCGGAGAAGGCCAACTCTGTGGAACCTTATTGGTCGCTGGAAAAGGATGATCCCGAAGATATTCTGATCCAATGCCATGTAGGGCTTTATAGGTAATTACCAATACCTTGAATTGTGACCGAAAACTAATCAGCAGCCAGTGCAGGCCGCGGAGTGTTGACAAGATGTGGACAAATCTAGGAAGCCCCACTATTGCTCTTGTGGCTGCATTCTGAGTGTTTCCAAACACTCTTCAAAAGTTGCCCCAAGTAGAGAGCATTGAAGTAGTTGAACTTCAAGGTGATGAAAGCATCAGTGACTGTGAGCAATGACTCTTGTCCAAATAGAGTAGCAACTGGTACACCAGGCGAACCTGTGCAAATGCCTCCCTTGCCACAGCCGAAAGATGGTGCTCTAAAGTTAGCTGTGGATTGAAGAGGACACCCAAGTTGTGAACCCTCTCCGAGGGGGTCAGTGATCCCCCCCCCCCAGGTAATGGAATGACAGATGGAATTATCCTTGGGAGGCAAGACCCACAGCCATTCCATCTTGTCAGGGTCGAGTTTGAGTCTGTTGACACCCATCCAGACCCTAACAGCCTCCAGGCACCGGCACATCACTTCCGCTGCTTCACCAACTGGACATGGGGTGGAAATATATAACTGGGTATCATCAGCATATTGATGATACCTCACCCCATGCCCTTGGATGATCTCACCCAGAAGTTCCATGTAGATGTTAAATAGTAAGAGGGAGAGGAATCCTGCAAGGGAGAAACCTAGAGGTCAACCTCTGACCCCCCACTAACACCAACTTCGACCGACCAGAGAAGTAGAAGGAGAAACACTGCAAATCAGTGCCTCCCACTCCCAACCCCTCCAGCCGGCACAGAAGGATACCATGGTCAATGGTATCGAAAGCCGCTGAGAGGTCAAGAAGCACCAGGACAGAGGATAAACCCCTGTCCCGGGCCCGCCAGAAGTTGTAAGGTAAGTTGGACGACTTCTACTCCAACTCCTTGCTTAAACAGGAAACCATTTCAGACAAATTATTGTTTGATCTCTTCTTAAAAACCTCTAATGTTGGAGCACCCACAACTTCTGGAAGCAAGTCATTTCACTGATTAATTGTTCTGTCAGGAAAACTATCCTTAGTTCTGGAGTGAAACTCTTCTTGATTGGTTTACATCTATTGCTTCTTCTCCTGCCTTCAATATTTTGGAGAATGCATTGACCCTTGTCCTGTTTGTGAAAGCCCCTCAAATAGTAGAACATTGCTATCATGCCACTTGTAGTCCACCTTTTCATTAAATTAGACATACCCAATTCCTGCCACCATTCTTCACATGATCCCCTAATCATATTTGTTGCAACAAAAACAATAACAGTAATAGTAATAGTAATAAACAATAATTAGCAATAATAACAATAATAACAACAACAACAACAACAACAGAGTTGGAAGGGACCTTGGAGGTCTTCTAGTCCAAACTCCTGCTCAGACAGATGGTTATCCAACATCTGCTTAAAAACTTCCAGTGTTGGAGCATTCATAACTTCTGGAGGCAAGCTGTTCCACTGATCAACCGTTCTGACTGTCAGGAAATTTCTCCTTAGTTCTAAGTTACTTCTCTCCTTGTTTACTTTCCACCCATTGCTTTTTGTTCTACCCTCAGGTGCTTTGGAGAATAGGTTGACTACTTCTTCTTTGTGGCAAACGCTGAGATACTGGAAGACTGCTATCCCCTGGTCCTTCTTTTCTTTTCAATAAACTAGCCATGCTAGTTTAATCAAACTAGTTAGCTTTGTTGCCCTCTTTCTATAGTCTCAGCATCTTCTCTTTTTTTATCATGGCAACTCGAACTGGATACAAAATTCCAAGTGTGGTCTTATCAAGGCATTATAGATTGGCACAAACGCTTCACATGATCTTGATTCTATCTCATTGTTAATGTAGCCTAAAATTGCATTGCATTTTTGGGGAGGCAGCTGCAGCACACTGCCATCTCATATTTAAGTGAATGTCCACTACGATTCCAAGATCCTTCTCGCCGTTATGGCTGTTGAGCCAGATTCTCCTTATTTTATACTTATGTATTTAGTTTTTCTTGCCTAAGTGTAAAGTTTTACTTTGCTCTATACTGAATTTCATTTCATTAGCTAGGGCCCAAGGTTCAAGTCTGCTGCGTTCCTTCTTTTATCTTGAGCCTGTCTTCTGGAGTACTGACTATTCCTGCCAGCTTGGCATATTCTGCAAATTCAGTGGCTTCCACTTTTATCCCCTTGTCTAAATCATTACTGAAGATAATTTACATTAAAAAAACAACAATCTGGCACTTATATCTAGTTCACACCCCTTGAACCAAGTATAACATACAGACTTTTTGAGGCTATCAGAATTGGCCAAAATCTTGCTAGCATACAATTCCTAGAATGAAATAGAAAAAGACTGAGGATCTTGTGAAGAATGGTGGCAGGAATTGGGTATGTCTAATTTAATGAAAAGGTGGACTACAGGTGGCATGATAGCAATGTTCTACTATTTGAGGGGCTTTCACAAACAGGACAAGGGAGAAGAAGGCAGGAGAAGAAGCAATAGATGGAAACCAGATGGGGAAGTGAATGATTGCAAAGAAGAGATGGAAGAAAGTCTTCATGGAATGGCAACACATGAATCATTTTATGCCACTTCAATCCAAATGGCTCAGTGAGCAGTTGGCCCTAGACTAGTAATGTGCTAAAATTGTCATTAGCCAGTCTGTGTGATGAATCTAGACTGTTCTTAATTCCACCATGCACAGTGAATGCCAACTCCAGAGTATTCAAATGATAATATATCCATAATTTAAAAAGGGATGAATTATGTATTAATAAATAATGAAGTGTTTAAATTGGCTTTAAAGGCCTCTTAATTCTTGAAATTATGCTGGGTTATACTATTGAACATTGATCTTGATTTCTGGTGAAGAATTATATATTTGATTTAATAATGTGCAGACTTTATAGCTTCTTATTGTTATAGTGTCTAATTACTATTTTATTGTAGTTCACTTCCAATGTCCTTTGAAATTATATTTTATGGTGCTACGGTTTTATTTTTATTCTGGTATCATCTAACCCTTGTGGGGCTTAGCTCAAATGTTGGCTTAAAAATATTACAATTGCTTCAGTCTATGACATCCACTATCATGAAAGTTCAGGTGTATTTCCATTTATTTTTTTCTAATGCCTATTTAATAGAGTTAAATAAAGCTTTTATTTGAAAATTTGATTGAAAGTCAGCTAGATTGAATGTCTCTTTGTAATTGACGTGTCATATGGAATCAAAACAATTCAAATTTTTTGTCAATACGTATGCACACAAGATAACTTTGAGATAACTTTCAAAATTCAGTTCAATAAGGTGAACAGTTCTAAATTTTAGACACTCATGGAAAGTTGGGGATATAAAAGTACTTTCTCCTAAATCTTCATTGATCAAGATTTATGATATTAAAGTCTAAACTTTAATGACAATGCGTGCATAGTGTCAGAAACTTGGCTTTTGCACTTGCACAAAAGAAAAAAAAATTAAAAAATTAAAAATTAAAAAAAGATGGTGTTTCCCACAGACTGGTACTGACCGATCCAGTTCAGTAACATCATTGTGATGTCACCAGCAGTTCACTATTGATTTGGGTGAGCTGGTCTGAACCAGGAGGAACTCACCTCTGGTTATGATCATATTTTTTAGAGTATAAGACACAATTTAGTTTTGTGGGAGGAAAATAGGGGGGGAGGAATCTGCCTACCAGATGTTCATCTGACTAACATCCTTAGTCTGGTCTGCTTCAGCACATTATTTTATCCCCTGGTTAGGGCTTTAAAAAATCTTATCTGGAGAGAGTAACACTGAAAGTGCTTGCAAGCCAGTAAGACCTGGGAACATCGTTAGCACCTGTTTAGGGATGGAAAGAAACATTCGGAGCAAGTAGAACAATGGGAAAAAATTGAAAAGACTTAAGGCTTGGAAAACATTCTTTGTAAAGAATAACGATGAAAGAGCTTGCAAGCGCTAAGAGCTGGGAACATCATTAGTATCTTGTTAGGGCTGAAAAAAAAACATTTGGAGCAAGTAGAGCAATGGAAAAAACCTGCAAAGACTTAGGGCTTGGAAAACATTCTTCACAGAGAGAAACAATGAAAGAGTTTGCAAGGTAAGATCTGGGAAGATCATTAGCAGCTAGTTAGGGCTGGAAAAAAAGCTTGGAAAAAAGCTACATTCTGAATATAAGATGCACCCAAACTTTTAGCCTCTTTTAGGGAGGAAAAAAGTGTGACTTATACTCCAAAAATATGACAATTATGAACTCACAATTTTTCCAAATATGTACAATTCCTGAATAAAACTTTTCCTAATCCATATATCCACAACATATTCCCAAAATTGGGCCCACATCGTTTTAAAATATGATATTCCCTAATGTAAGTAGCGTTTCATGAGAGACATATATCACTGCTCCTAATATGTTCTTTTATAAATATAAGCATTGCAATATGAACTTCTAAAAATCTCATTTATCAAAACATATCGCTTTTTGAATACAAGTAAGTTAATATGTGTATCTTTCTGAGGACAGCTGTAAACATAATTGTTAGAGTTTGTTGGGTTTTTTAAGGCAGAGATTCACCTCAGTAGTGGCATTTTCGCCATAGAAAAAAATATTATAATACTATTTACAATATGATTTCAAATAAAAATCAATTGTGCATTTCTTTTACATCTGCGAGCGGGATTTTGTGTAAATGAAGCAAATATTCTCTTTTCATAAATTTCACAATTACAGGGATTCTCTGAAATTCTTCATAGGAATTTCTATGAACGAAGGTTCCGTATAGTCCAAAGAAAAAAGCAATACAATAATAATTATATTTGACAAATGTTTTTTCCATCTAAATGAAAATTATAATAATATATTTGTTATTTGTTACTTTTTTCAGGAAGCAAGAACATTTGGGATGGCTTTTCCTCGGAATTAACAGAGATTTTGTCAAGTGTCAGGAAGCGGGGCATTGTTCCAGTCATGAGTTTGACCAAGTTGTAGATACCACAAGGGAATAAGAGAGGATAGCAGAGCTGAAAATAGAAAGCAAGCCATCAGAGAGAACAAAGGTGACAGTTCCTAAATAACGCTGTTACTCAGGCATGTGCACATCTTGATGGAGTTGTTAATTAGCTCCTTGTTCACATTTAATCCTGCTTCTCTGAAGGTGACAATGCAGAAGTAACAATGTGGACATCAGGCATTTCAATAAGGATTCTTCACTTGGGTGCTTTTCATTTTAAAAGAGAAAATGAGGGTCTCTGAACAATTTACTATCTTCTGCTCAGCCTTTCCATTTAACCACTTTAGATTGGCATCCTATTTATTCTACAAGGTATGTAGACCAGTATTTTTCAACCAGTGTGCCATGGCACACTAGTGTGCCGCGAGACATGGTCAGGTGTGCCGTGAAGAAAGAAGCTCAGGTTCCAGTTTTGCAACTTTGTGCTGAGAGCAAGAGAGAGAGAGAGAGAAAGAAAGAGTGCAAGAGAAAGAAAGCAAGAGAGAGAGAGAGAGAGAGAAATGAGCAAAAAGGGGAGGAAAAAAGAGAAATGAGAAAATGATTGAGGCAGAGAATGAGAGGAAAGAGAGAGAAACAAAAGAGAGAGAGAAGTGACTCTTGATTTAAAGCATATGATAAAAAACACCCAAAGAATAAGAGAGAAAAAACCCCCAGCCCTCACTTGGTTTTGGAAATGGTTCAAGAGTGTATACACACACACACACACACACACACACACACACACACACACAAGTGGGGGAGGAAACAGGGATGGAAAAAGAGAGGAGAGTGTCTTAGAGTGTCATTTTGGTTGGTGGTGTGCCCCAGGATTTTGTAAATGTAAAAAATGTGCCGCGGCTCAAAAAAGGTTGAAAATCACTGATGTAGACAACAGAAGTTCTAACTCTTTCTAAAGTTGGAACTACTAACCTCACCCACCAAATAGTTTCCCTCATCTTTCAGAACAAAGAAAGTACAGTATCTTCTTTTCCATATCTAATCTTTGGTATTACATAGAGTCATGTCAGGTGGACTAGCTAGCCCAATGATATAAACCAGACAGGAAACTGACTCCATAAAAGGCCTAGGTGTGAAATGAGATAGATCATAATAAGAAATTATTAAATTTAAAATTAAAATTATTAAATGTGTTTTTCCTTTCCTCCCTCATATCCCAAGAGCCATATAGAAAAATGAATTTTTCTAATTCATTCCCCTACTCTCTGAACATAATGCATTCTTCTCTATTTGTGTTAATAGTTTCTGGATAAGTTCTCCAAATCTTCATGGTCCCTATAATAAAAGTATTAAAGCTGGAATAACCAAAAGCCACTCCCTTTGGGACTGTCCATCCCAATTGCCCACAGTATGAATTTTAGGGACCCTGGAATGTCCTGTAATGTTTGTTTGTTTGTTTGTTTGTTTTGTCAAACATGTATAGGATAGTAGTTTGTATAAACATAACGTAACTTTAAAAAGTAACAATAAAAGAGGACAATAGGACAGTAGGACAGGGATTATAGGCACAATGGTGCACTTATGCATGCCCCTTACCGACCTCTTAGGAATGGGGAGAGATGCCCTGTGAGCTGCACTGGCTATCGATTAATCTCCAGTCATAATCCAAGGTGTTGGCTATTATCTATGAAGCCCTACTTAGCTTAGGGCCAGACTATCTATGGGACCGGCAGGACGTCTACTGCTAAATACCTCTCAGAGACCAATAAGATCACAAAGGGTTGGCCTCCTCCAGGTCCTTTTGGCTAAGCAATGCAGGTTAGTGGGGCTGCAGGGGAAGGCCTGCACTTGGCTGCCCCAGCTCTATGGAACCAACTCCCCCCCCCCATGTCTGAACAGCTCCCACCCTACTGGCCTTTTGAAAGGCTACAAAGACCTGTTTTTTCCGGCAGGCCTTGGAGCCATGAATTTGACATCTGTCATGGCAGAATTGCAGTGAATGGTATGCATATGTGTTGATTGGATTGTTTGAGTTGTGGGTTTTTAATATTGGTTTATAGTTTTGAATATTTATATTTGACTTTTTATTATATTTGTATCTTTTTATATTGTTGTAAGCTGCCCTGAGTCCTTTGAGATTGGGCAGTTTAAATGAATGAATGAATGAATGAATGAATGAATGAATGAATGAATGAATGAATGTTAAAATTTTGAGGGTTTGGAAAGAAACCATAGTATCAGGTAGTGCATTCCAGGTATTGATCATTTATTTATTTATTTATTTATATTTCTTTTGTCAAACAAGTATAAGCATAACATAAGTAGTAAATAATGATAAAAGAAAACAATAGGACAGTAGGACAAGGATAGGAGGCACAATAGTGCACTTATGCATGCCCCTTACAAACGTCTTAGAAAAGGGGACAGGTCAACTGTAGACAATCTGAGGTTAGATTTTGGGGTTTAAGAAAGAAACCACAGAGTCAGTTAATTGTTCCAGGCGCTGATTAGAAACATAGAAACATAGAAGATTGATGGCAGAAAAAGACCTCATGGTCCATCTAGTCTGCCCTTATACTATTTCCTATATTTTAGGATGGATATATGTTTATCCCAGGCATGTTTACATTCAGTTACTGTGGATTTACCAACCACGTCTGCTGGAAGTTTGTTCCAAGGATCTCCTACTCTTTCAGTAAAATAATATTTTCTCATGTTGCTTCTGATCTTTCCCCCAACTAACCTCAGATTGTGTCCCCTTGTTCTTGTGTTCACTTTCCTATTAAAAACACTTCCCTCTTGAACCTTATTTACCCCTTTAAAATATTTAAATGTTTTGATCATGTCCCCCCTTTTCCTTCTGTCCTCCAGACTATATAGATTGAGTTCATTAAGTCTTTCCTGATAAGTTTTATAACAATAATAATAATAATTTATTGGATTTGTATGCCGCCCCTCTCCGCAGACTCGGGGCGGGACCTTCCACCATTCTTGCAGCCAGTGTTCCCTCTAATACTTTTTTTTTTGGGGGGGGGGGGCGGCGGAAAAGTATAGTGTCTGAGCGGCAGTCCCTTCGGGACTGGGCGGCACAGAAATAATAAATAAATAAACAAATAGATAAATAAATAAATAAATAAACAAACAAACAAACAAACAAATAAAAAACCCACCTTGTTTTGCCTCAGAGAATTTCAAAATAAAATACTGTACTGTGTGTCTATAACAGTGAGCTCATAATAGGGCAACTCTATCAATATCAAAATGCCACTTAAATAGTTGAGCTAGTTTCAAACTAGATTTTGATTTTCTTTCTCTCTTCCTTACTCCCATTCTTTTTCTTTCTCTTTTCCTTCCTCTCTTTTTTCTATCTGTTTCTCTCTCTTCCTCTCTTCCTCTCTCTCTCCTTCCCTCTCACTCTTTCCCTCTCGGCTTCTGGGCAGGTTTGGAAAACTCTGAGTTGATGATGATTTTTAAGTGAGCAATTGCTCACTGCTCAGCTTAGAGGGAACTATGCTTGCAGCCCATCTTTGGACCCGTTCAATTTTGTCAATATCTTTTTGTAGGTGAGGTCTCCAGAACTGAACACAACTGATTACTCATGTGTTGTTACGGTTGAAGGAGAAGTAGTCACTAACAGGAAGGACATTTTGGTATATGATTTTAGGAATTATTTTTAGATCAGATCGGAGGTGACATAGTTGTAAATTGCCTAATCACAGTATTTTAAATCTGATGGAGCATGGTGTTTTGTTGCGAAAGGAGGAGTAAAGGACTATTCTTGTGAAATATCTCTGGATTCTCTTGATTGAATTTATGTCTGATATGCAATGCAGGTTCCATATAGGTAAACTGTATTCTAGAATCGGTCTGACAAAAGTTCTGTAAGCTCTGGTTAGCAGTTCAATGTTTTTGGAGAAGAAAGTATGTAAGATTAGATTAACAACGCTTAATGCTTTTTTGGCAATATTATTACAATGGGCTCTGGCACTTAGGTCATTGATATGAGTACTCCAAGTCTTTGATAGAGTGAGAATCATCCAGAAGTTCATTTTGACCAAGTTTGTATTTTGTGTTCTGATTCTTTTTGCCAGTGTGTAAGACAGAGAATTTCTTGGCTGAGATTTGTAGTTGCTAGTTGTTAGACCATTCAGCTACATCAGAGGTCTTCAAACTTGGCAACTTTAAGACTTGTGGACTTCAACTCCCAGAATTCTCCAGACTGCTATGCTATGCTATGCTGGCTGGAGAATTCTGGGAGTTGAAGTCCACAAGTCTTAAAGTTGCCAAGTTTGGGGACCCCTGAGCTACATGGTCAATATCCTTTTGAAGAGTAGCAGTAAGAGCTGAATTTCAGAATTGGTCTTACAAATGTTTTGTAAGCTCTGTTTAGCAGTGTAATATTGCCAGACAAAAATGATGATGATGATGATGATGATGATGATGATGATAGAGTATAATAGCAAAGAAGCTAATATTTCCAGAGAAGAAGAAAATATATAGCTAACCTAGGTTCTTCTTACTGAATCAGCTTTCTTTTCCTCCCTTGTCCAGGTTACCTTTTTTTCTTCATTCACTTTGCTTGATTTTGTCCAGATTTTGCATGTTAGCTTTTTTTGAAGCTAATATGCAAAATATTTCAAAGTATAATATGAAGTTTCAATCTATTTTTTCTAGCTGAATTAAGTGGCATGTATACTTGACTTATTCAAAAACAGAGACTGATCTGGAGTGTTCCTGGTACAAATTAAGTTCCCACAGCTCTTTCCAACAAATAATGCATACTGTCTTAGCATAGATAATTGTAGAGCCATTGAACAATTCATGGTCTGTAAGACTTGTAAATCTATCTTACAGAAAAGCTCAGACTTCTCTAAGAAGGCGACCTTCAATCTTTGCAGTATTTCAAGCAAAACGGTGGGAATTGTGCTGTTTTTGTCTCATCCTATATTTACAGATTTGGAGACTAAAGCAAAGTTATGAGCTTCCTAATGAGGTGGCTAGCATAACCATTATTGATTCCAAAGTTTGGAGACTGGGTCAGCATGACCTCGGTCCGAATAAACAAATGCATAGCTGGCACAAGATAAGGGAAGGGGAGTTATTGTGGTGTCAGCAGCAAAGTTATATATGTATCCTAAATCTGCTTAAGCAAGAAGATTGCGACAAACAGGATGTCTGGCCTGTCTAGCACATGATGTATTCCGATATTTTTTAATTTCCCGCAATTGTATAACCATATATGGGGAAGCATGTTATGCTGAGATAATGTATAATTAAGTAGTATAAAAGGAAGTGTCTGTTATTTGTTTGGGGTTCAGGCCGTTTCTTTTTAGTCTTGTGCTTTGAACCTGCGCAATAAACCTTTCCTTTGTTGGAAGAGCTGGCTTATGTCTCGTCAATTCTACAACACTTCAACAATTATTAGATATGAACAAAGAGTCTTAGCAATCTTCTTAGGTGTTTCCTTTCTTTTGTTTGCTCATGTGGGATTTCAAAAATTCCCCTCCATGAATTTACTCTCAGCTCTCCTTGAAATTGCATACACTACAATCTCTTGAGATTTTGGGAATCTTTGGAATTTAGGACACTTTCACAGTGTTATTCAAGATAGAATAACTGAAGTTGTCTTCTATGATTATGTGTTGCTCATAAACAACACATTGTCTATCTCTGCATGATTGTCCATAAAATGTCCAAAGAGACTTATGGAGCTTAGCAATAATAGAATAACATAATTGGAAGGGACCTTGGAAGTCTTCTAGCCCAACTCCCTGCTCAGGCAGGAAGACCTATACCATTTCAAACAAATGGTTGTTGAATCTCTTTAAAACTTCCATTGTTGAAGTATTCACATCTTCTGGATCAGTAAGATTCCTGTAAGTGTCAAACATAATTTTATTGCTATCTACTGATTGTTACTATTATTTTAAAATATATTTATGGTATGCTGTGTTTTTGATCCAGTTTGAAACAAGTCATGGCTAATAATAGGGCTCAAGTTAAAAGAAATATACAGAGTAGTGTCAATAATAGCTCTATGTGTGCATATGCACATTAGAGATAATTATCAGGAATCCTCCACCAAAGAAAAAAACATTTTACTACTTCAAACCGATAAATTCCCCACTTTCTCCTCCTTTTCCACTAGAGGAGTAACATCCATTGACTCAGTGTATGATATTTTTCCTATGAAAAATATAGTTCCTGCAGTTATAGATTTTTCATCATGACCAAATTCTCCACCAGAAATTCTAGTTGGTTTAAATCTGATTTTCTTTATACCAGAAAGTTACTGAAGGCAGCTATGCACCAGATCCAGGGACACCCTACCATTAAAAAATATTGAAATGTTAAAAATTAAATGTAATTATGAGAAATAGGGGAAAAACGCTAGCTAAAATACGATCATCCGAACAAACTCAATTTTCCCCCTAAAAATAGTGTATCTGGTTTATTGAAGGGATTTCAATTCAATATCCCTATTCTAGCTTTAATTTGGAAGGATTTTTATGAAAATTTATTTACTAATCCTTCATAACAAATAATTGATCTCCTATCTTTTCAAAGTCACCCTTCAACTCCAATGAAAGTATCATAAATCAAATATATTATTATTATTATTATTATTATCATCATCATCATCATCATCATCAACAAACAGTAAAACACAGCAAATGAGATTGATATGCTGGATTTTGTAATTACTACTACTACTACTACTACTACTACTACTACTACTACTACTACTACTACTATCAATTACTGAAACCTCATAAGGCTCCTAGAAAAAAATTATTTACTCCTGGAACTCTTCAGGACATCTATTGATGGTGGCCATACATTATCAGAGGACTGTTTATAAGTGTTGTTGGAATCATGGCTAAGATATAGGGAAACACTTTTGAATAAAATAGAAGACTGTGTATTGGGGGAAATTCTTAGTGAAGAAACAAGCCACATTTAGACTTCAAATGCCAGAGTCATTTATAAAAGAACATTGTTTCCAATTTGTTCATGGAAGAAGGAATTGTCCTAGCATATCTTATTTAGACTCAGCTAGGGAAGTCGGGGAGGGAAGTCCTTTTGGTAGCCTAAATGGATTGTAAGTGTGTTCAACCAATCGAGAACTTAATGAAAAACTGATATTGTAAAATGGTCAGTGGAGTTTTTTCTCAATTTTAAATTAATAATTTCATTTACACAGGTGTATTCTGAAAGCTGCAAATTAAAATGTATTCAAAATTAAGACTTTATTTAAAACGAGCTCCTCTTCCATTGTTTAATTTTTTTGTTAATCACACATAACATTATTATTAACATTATTCTAAAAGTGGAGCTGCAGTTTCTGAGTCCCTATGAATGATCTAAACATTTTGGACTTTATAATTCTAATTTATGCTTCCCACATAAAAATAGAAGACAAATCTTCAGGATCAGTTGCTTTGAAAAATGTGAGTTGTATCATATCAGAAGAGAGGAGTTTATATTCTAAGTATGTCTTTCTATAAAAGTAAATTTAGAAAGACCACATGGAATATATGGATGCATTTGATATCCCCCCATTCAAGAACCTGAAAGACTGTTCTCTATATTTCAGAAAATGAGATTTTTCTGACATTTTAATGAAATATT